>NW_021703775.1:85220973-85365845 GCF_005190385.1 Monodon monoceros
ACACACACACACACACACACACACACACACACACACACACACACACAAAGCCTGAGAGAGGGGAGTTTTCCCTTTCCTTGAGGAACAGATAGCTGAAACCTAGTCTGGACAGGTTAATCTAGTGAAGTCCCGAACTAATCAGGTAAACATTTTTGGCTATGTGTGGATGCTCCAAAAATTTTTCAGAGTTTAGTGGTGAAGTGAATATGGTGGCTTTTCTTTGTGTACATATACATTTTATTCTAGTCATGGAATTAGTCAATGCAGAAAGGAGAAAATCAACTTACAACGTGAATCAATGCATCCTTAAAAAGAGGAACTGTCAGTGCAGTGGCGTCCACATAGCCTTGATGTATGTCACACTCCAACTTAAAACCTTCTAGCCATGTCTTAAAACTACATAGTGACATGTATTTAGTCCTGACCAGGTGCTCGGCTGTGTTCTAAGTGCTTTGCTACCATATTTTACTCAATCTTACAATGGCCTAATGAGACAGGCATCGTTAGACCCTGTATGCAAATATAAAAATCCATGTCCAGAGAGGAAAATGAACTGGCTCCACACATATGTTAAGGAAGCAGGGAAGCTTGGTCTGTGAAACCAGTGGCTGAGCTTTTAGTCTCTTCCCTCTGCTCTTTTGCGACGCTTGCAGAGCTGCCTGACCTGGGGCTTCATTTTTGTCATCTCTAACATTTAAGGGAATTAGGAATTTCAAAACTTCTCTTAAATACTCATTGTTTTTTGTTTGTTCTCTTTCTCCACTGGAATGGGGATTGGCCAAAGTCGCTCTCACAAAAATACTGTAACTGAAGGTAGATACACATTTTTGTCATATACGAAAACACTCTCAGAAGCGGCTGCATACTCAGACAGTGTGATCATCTGTTTACACAGGATAGGGTTGATGAGGCTTTGACCTTGCTGTCAGGATAAAGATCTTTGATTATCTCGCCCTTACAACTGCAGTTGGACTTGGTCTGTTTCATATTTTCGGGGAAACCTTGTCTGTGCCACTAGAGAAGTGTTAAGGTGACAATTAGTTCAGGCGTGATAGCTCATCAGAACACCATGGTCGACACCAACAATGGGGATTTTTTAAATAGTTGCAATGATCTGACTCTCATTACAAGAATTTTTGTATCATTTTATTTAATTAATATAAGAAATTCATTAAATGTCATGTCTGAATTATGGCAAAAGCTGTGAAAATTATTTCTCTGTCTCCACCCTCACGTCTTTCTAATAAATTCATGAGACTGTGGAAATAATGATCTTTTAAAATGAAGATATGGACATTCCATTCCTGTGTTTAAATATATGGATAAATCTTACTGACTTCAAAGGAGTCCAACCTTCCCAACAGGACCTAAACGTCCATCAAGACCTGCATTTCTACCTGAGCTTGCATCACTCCCTGCCTCCTTGTACCCTGATGTCCAGGAATCCTGGGTGGTGTTTCTCCAACATCTCAGCCTTGACCTTGTTCTACTGTCTGCCAGAAACCTCTCCCCTCACCCTCATGCAGGGGCAATTCCTACAAAGAAAGGAGAAGAAGAAAAATATTGTTTAATAACTCATGAACATATTTGAAAATCATTGAAAATATATTATAGATATAATCCAGAAATGTTTTTATTATGACTGAGTTGGCCTTATTTCAGTAGTTCATAGTGAGTTTAACATTGTGAAATGTGTCAGTGTCAATCACCATACATATTTATATTAATTTATAAAAGATAAATACCATGTGATCATCTCAGTACATCCTGAAAAATAATAGATTCAGCAATGATTTACAAGAAATATCATAGCAGACAAGGAAAAAAAGAAATTCCCTTAACCTGAAAAAAGTTATGTGTAAAATACCTAGAAGCTACATAATAGTAGAACATTAATTTAGGATAAGTCAAGAATATTGGCTATCTATACTTCAACATCCCGCTTAGCCACGGCCTTAGCCATGCAATAATTCAAAAAATGGTAGGGGTTAAAGTTCTCAAAGTTTGGAAAAGAAAACCCCAGACTATCACTATTTGCAGATGATACAATTATCTAAATCTATCTGCCTAAATTTTTTATTTTAGATTCTTATAGAAAAAGGTACCATTTGTACAACACATTGTATACTCTTGGCTCCAAGGCTCTGGTAACCCTAGGACAAGCACAACTGATTGGATAAAATTTTCAACATGTTTACAACTCATTGAAGGCACCCCAGTAGTGTAGATCTGGTCTATGAAAAATCACAAGTAGTAGAAACAAATCGTTAGAATTTAAAAGTAAGTTTAGGAGGGGGGTGATTTATCTTCCCTCTCTGCATTGGTGAGGGAGACCTTCCAGTTGTAGGGTCACAGGGATGGCCAAGCACAGGACACCCAACACGGGAAAGCTGAGTTTAACAGCTGTTTATTAATCACAGAGTCTCAGAGCCTGGGGAGGGGGACACAGCACATTACACAGGCCACACAGGGGCTGCGCTTGGGAACAGAGAGAACAACCAGGGCTTACAGGGGGTGGGCTCTGGAGGATCAGTACGGCCAGGTGTCCCTGGTTCCAACAGGTGGATGTGGGTGGTTTGTTTGAATAAACCCATGGGCTGGCAGGAAAGCAAGGCCACTTCTCCAGGATGAGCAGGAACTGGGCCTGGTTCCCTTGATAAGGAGGGTTTGTCCAGGGGACGTTGTCTTCAGGACCACCGCAAGGAGGCGGGCTTGCAGGTGGGCATTCAAGGTCACCTGGTTTTCCCAGATGTCATGACAGCATATAATATCAGGCTTTAATTTTAGTTCTTATACCACAAGGGGCCAGATCTAAAATCCTCATTAAAAAAGTCACTTATATTTCTATACATCGACTACAGCATTTGGAAAACACAAAATTTTAAATAATTTTTACAGGGCTTCCCTGGTGGCGCAGTGGTTGAGAGTCCGCCTGCCGATGCAGGAGACACGGGTTCGTGCCCCTGTCTGGGAAGATCCCACATTCTGCAGAGCAGCTGGGCCCGTGAGCCATGGCCGCTGAGTCTGCGCGTCCGGAGCCTGTGCTCCGCAACAGGAGAGGTCACAACAGTGAGAGGCCCGCGTACGGCCAAAAAATAATAATAATAATTTTTACAAAAGTAGAAACAAGCAGAAAGAAACCAACAATAAAGGTATCAGTAGAGACTCAAAACCTTTCTGAACATAACTATAAGCCTTTATTCAAAACAATTAAGTAAACAAAAAAACGTATCCATTGATTGGAGGGCTCCTTGTAAAAATACCAGTTCTTCCAAAATTTTGTTTGAAAAATCAATTAAGTTTTTCATGGAACTTGAAAAGTGCATTCCTTAATTATATAGAATTTGCAAAAAATTGCAAATTATTGAGTCAGGTGGAGAGAATCACTCTCCTTAACGTTAGGACTTATTATAAAGCTGTAATATTTAGGATGGTGTGGGCTGCCACAGACTTACAGAAACAAATCAGAACAGAAAGAAACATAGCACACTGCCCCCCCAAATGAACTATATCTGAATCTAATAAGGAAGAACTCTTCAATAAACAGTGCAAGGACAACAGTGATCTGTATATTTTTATAAAGTAAAATAGATCCTGACTCCATCTCATACCTTCCCTCCAAAATTAATCCCAAATGGATCACAGAATTAAATGCAAAGTCAAGCTTTAAAAAATGTTAGAAGGGAATTGTCAGAATATTTTTATGTCCCCAAAGAAATAAAAAAAATTCTTCAGCAATGCCCAACCCATAAGGAAAACAAGCACTTGTTAACTCGGTTTACGTTAAAATTAATAAATTGTATTAAATAAAAGTCACCATAAAGACCTTGACCATAAGAAGAAGATATTTGCAAAACATATAACTAAAAATCATTAGTTTCCATAATACATAAAAAAAAAAACTGGCAAGAATGAGAAAAAGGCAGGTGTGCAAACACACACAAATTAGACAAAACAAGCCGAAGACATGAGCCATCACTGTACAGAAGGGAAAACAGAGGCATCCATAAAAATATGGAAATAAACTCTACAATCCTAGTAATCATAAGAAGGAAAATTAAAAACACAATGAGATTACGCTTCACAACCAGTAGTATAAAATGGTAAAATAGTTTTGGAAATTGATTTGGCCTTTCTTAGACATGATGAGATGGACACATGTTGGCTGAGAATTTCCACTCGGCATAAGCCTTGGAAAATTCTTATTTTAAGAACCAGATGTTTAGCGTGAGGAGATGTGCATCTGTTGTGGGTCGTTGCCGCCCACCCAGATCCACATACTCCCCTCCTTGTCTGCTTTGTGTTAATAGGGACACAGGTCCTGCAAGCACTTCTCTCTGCCAGCTGGCCACAGTTGGGCTCCATCTTGGAGAGAATAAGAGAACGGGAAGGTCCCTCCATACCATGGCAGGGAAAGGGAGTCCTTTCCTGGTTCTGTCCAGCTGTGTTTACCTGGCAGCCAGCAGGTTGTCATGCAAGAGGCCCAGCAGCATGCACTTCTGTGGCCCTCATGGGCCAGCTACATCCTGATCCTTCCAGCAAATTCTTCCACCACTTGGAGCTGACCGTCTTGATGGACCAGCTCTGCCCACATCCTCCAGCAAGCATCTTCCTCCTTCGGGCTGCTGTCCCCGTCAGCAGTGCCTTCTCCAAAGAGGCCAGGGTCTCAGCCTTTCTCTTCCTGGTCTCTCTTCCTGAGAAGAGTAGATGCTGTTTGCATTTGCCCCTGCTCTACCCCTGCCTATTCTCCCCCCACCCCACTTTTTTTTGTAGTGGAGAATGTTTTACCAGTTAACAATTCTTTGTATTAAATTTTCACATTTCTCCCTAGTGGATCTCAGCTGAATCCTAATGTTCATATGTATAACAATGTGTATAGCAACATGTTATATAGTTAAAAATATATTGGAAAAATAAATATTCATCAGTGATCATATAAACTGTGCTACACATATGTAAAATAAAGTATATACCGGTGAAAATAAACGAGATCTATACACATAAACATAAGTGAAACTAAAAAGTATCATGTTGGTTGAAAAAAGAAGCCATAAAAGACTATGCAGAGAGTATTCATATATGTAAATTTTAAAAACTGGCAAAATCAAGGAACATATTACTTAGAGATATACCCATATTTTTAAACCAAAGCAATAATAAGGAAATTCTAAGCAGAAAAATTGTTCATCATGTCTACCCTCTGGGGACAAGTTGGCAATTGTGCTCAACTGGATGGTGCCCGTATTATTCTATTTCTTAATATGAGCAGAGCACAAAGGGTTTTTTGTTTTAATATCGTGCTTTTAAAATGTGTCTATACCTATATATGTGTATATACAAAGTAATTCCTTTTTATTTCAAATGTGTGTAAGCAGGGCAAGATTTGCTAAGTCTAAAATCAAGAGAAGATATCACAAGTTGTAATAACACCAAAAATAAAGTTTAGATTTCCAAATCATCAGGCAAATATATTACTACAACTATGAGTAATTAATTAACTAATAAATAGATAAAATATATGATGAATGTAAACATAAGATAAATAAAACAATATGACAAATTATATCAATAGATTATTAATAAATGAATCAAGCATTTGAAAATAAACAAATAATCAATGCTAGTGATCACATCACTACAATTGATACAATGTAATATATTCCTTTACTTAGTTACGTTTTAAATAAATGAAATTGTCCTGATGCCATGCTGACAAGTATTTGGATTACAGTTGCTTCTGTTCTGTCAACACTTCCTTATATCAAACAAGGGTAAAACTAATATTTTATTCACCATGAGTACATAAAGTTGTCTGGTTTAGTAAAGATGAGAGAACAAAGGATCCATGGACACAAGCTTCTTCCTTTCACACATTCATGGAAAGTTTGCCTGAAAGAGAATTGCTACATTTAAAATATTTGCAGTGGAGAATCCATTCCTTTCCCTTTTCCCATTTAACTTCCTATTAAAACCTGTCTTAGCCCTTCAACCATGGGTCCAATTCATGCACATCACCCAGTGGAGACATCCTGGATGGAAGGTTCTTTGTGCAGGAATTCAGAATGTGCCTCATGCGTTTCAGATCGCCGCAGGTGCCTTTATACCTGACTGAGCCTCACTGTTTTTTAAGCATGAATTTTCAGCTTTGTGGAAAGTGGAACAGCAGGGACTCTGCAGTGATTGCTACCTGGGTCCTTGTTCCAATTTAAATGTTTTACTGTTCTTTTCCCTTGAAAAATATTCTCTAACGTAAGTCATGCTTCTCAGGAGTCATGGACTGGAGACTGGTGTTTGCTCTTATTTTTTCTTACAAACCTATAACTATTTCTACCACTACAGGGAACCTTGAGGGTCACGCTTGTACAGTGGTTCCAAATGTGAATAATGATTAGAAGCTCCTGAGAAGACAAAAAAAATAAAATTAAAAATCCCAAGAACGTCTGCTAGAGAAGGGATAGGTGCTTAGCCCACTTTGGAACCCTTCTGGGAAGTTTCCATGCTTTCTAATGAGTTTCCATGCTTTCTAACACATCCAGGTTTAGTAACAGGGCTGGTGCAGATAGGCTGTCCGCTCATGTTCCTGATGCAAGAGCGGCATATATACCAGTTGCAGTACGTAGAGTTCTGGCACTTAACTTTTAACCACAGCAGTGAGGCCATTGGTGCATGTTTGGGCAGGGGGTGCCTCCAAAGCTCAGCCTAGAGTCAACTATTCTGCATACTTCATGTCTTTTAATAAATGTCTTTTGTGCTTGAAGTAGAGAGGTTTTGTTGTCACAGCAGAGAATTCTGTCCAACAAAGAAATTGACCAAACCAACTCCATGTATAGTTATGGAGCCCAGGGAATATTACTGTTATGGGATTTTTTCCTCACATTCCCTTGGAGCAAATTAAAGGCATTTACCCAGAAATTAAGAAAAAATTGAAAAAAATATATAAATATCTTTCTTCCTTCTTGTCTTCCTTCCCTTCGTCCTTTCTTTCCTCCTTCCTTCCTTCCTCCCTCCCTTCCTTCTTTCTTCTTTCTTTCCTTTTCTTTCTTTCTTTCTTTCTTTCTTTCTTTCTTTCTTTTCCTTTCTTTCTTTCTTCTTAAGCTAGTACAACAAATTCAGAGGTCCATTAATAATAGAAAAGCTGAATACCCAGGCCAGGCTAGACACTGGAGACAAACTTTAGTAAATCCTATCACACAGGGAAATCACGTTTTTATATAAGAGCCTGTTTTACGCCATCATAATGTTATTTCCCAAGTGGAGTGGCAGGTATGTGGTATCCTCACTGGGTCAGCAAGAGGGCTCTCCAGATCTGCTTCAAGATCAGGGAAGGGGGTCAGTGAGAGGGACTCAGAGGCAGGACTTACACTTACTCTCTTTTCAGGCCCTGATGCAGCTGCCACCCCACTGGCCCTGTGGTCTTGGCTATGTGGGGCACGTTCTCAAGAGCACAAGGACCCTGGGCTTGTAAACTCTGTTCAAGTAGTAAGTATGTAAGGTTACTGCTTCTTAGCCTAACCATAAAGCTGCAGGTACATGCAGAAAATTGAAGAAATTGGCCAATTAAGCTTCCAGTCCTTCAGGTATAAAAATGGGAGATGAGCAACCTGAAATTTAGAGCCGTTTTCTTGCCTAAGTCACTGTGGGCAAACCGCAAGGTGTCTGGCAAACCGCAAGGTTTCACCATCTTCTTTATTTAGATTATATATATTCCTGTATGAATATTTCTATCATAAATTTAGAGCATGACTTTGGATTGAGATACCTTGGGCACAGAGAGAGAACAAAATCCGGTTCTTCCATTTTCTAGCTAGAATTCAGTTCAATTTTCTAAGCCTCTGTTTTCCCATCTGCGAAGTGTATAGCCTACTTCATTCCGGTGTGCCGAGCCAGTGAGAGAGCCAATATCTGATGGCTGGTACAAAGTCAGGGGTCAAGCAATGTCCAGGATTTCATAACCACGGATACCTAAATATATAGGTTAGTAATTGTCATATAATTTTTCGTACGCTCATTAGTTTAACAAGCAATTTCTAGAACGGAGAGAGTGATGTGGGAAGGGTGTTGGAGATAGGAGGCATAGGAGATTTTATTCTCGAAGAAATGTTTTACGGGAGGCACAGAAGAAGAGGACTGTTGACACAGATAGGAAACCCGAGAGTGATGGTAAAATAATATCATTCTTCTTCTGGGGACAAGGGTCACTTCAGCTTCAATCATTCCAGGACTAATGAGGACCTGCAGAACCTCTAGAGGGAAGCTGAAGAAAATTAGGGACATGAATTAGAATATGTTAAATAGTCTTGCAGCTACGAATGATGATTACTGGCTGGCAAATAGGTCACAAAAGGCTGTGTTACTTACTGCTGGTGTTAATCTCTTAGGCACAGGTGGGAGCCAAGGCTTCGGTGCCTGCACTTTTTCTTCCCCTAAGTGATGTGCCTATGAAATGCATAGACTAATCTACTTAGAATTTATGTACTTGCACAAGACATCTGAGACTGTTTAGACATTTTTATTAACTTTTAAGTAAAGTTGATTTCTCATTCTTGTAATGGTCCAGAGACTGGAGACACTAACTGACTCTCAGATTCTCCTATTCATTAGTTCATCTCTTCACACTTATCTCAGGGGGAAAAAATTTAGAAAGAGAAATGGGGAAAAATGACTTCCTCAGGCAATTTGAAGGCAGAAAAAGTTGATTGGGAATTATCCCAATTATCTCCCTGACCACACTGTACCCTGTAGGTGGAGTGATTTAAGCCATAACTACTTCTCAGATTAATGAGACTGAAGTGTGATTTTTTCCTATTCTAGGTCAAGTTTCACTAGATGTTTTTCAAACTTCAACATTAGACTAACAGAGAGCAAATGGCACTCTACAGAAATCCACTAACTTCTGTCCTACCAGTGGATTGATTTGCTCACGTGCACCTCAGACAGGAAAGCACTTGCTTCCATCTGGGTCTGGTCCAAATTGAGAACGCGTTGCCTTTTCGTTTGGTGTGGAAGACATCTTTAATGTCTGAATTGTTTCTCTGTCTCTGCCTATGAAGATACTTGCTCCTCTGAATCCAGAGGGATGGTTCACTGTTAATTGCATCTGAGAGAACTATCAGGATAGTGCATGCCCATTAAAAAATGTGTATTTTTACAGTGTAATAAAGCACCAACCAGTTGTATATTTTTAATGCAGGATCTCAGGAAGGTTTATGTGGGACTCCAATGAAGAAGATAGCCAGTGGGATTAAATAGTTCCCACATTCCTAGGAACAAACAATGAACATCAGTTACTCGTAGTTCCTATAAGGTTGTTGTGTATAAACTGTATGTGACCAAATTTTCTTGATCAGCGTGAAGCAGAAGATTCCAACTGTGTGAGAGCACTGGGGCGGGAGAAGTTGTGTTCACCCTCCTTACTGGGCAGTGCGGGTTCCTTATGCTGGGAAAGCGGGGGGCTGCTTTTCTTCTCTCTGAAGCCGAAAGGAGTCAGGCTCAATGTCTGGAGGAAGGACAACCTGAGGAGAGAGGCGGGAGTTCTTGGAAGAGGTGAGTGTGCATCTTCCAGAGATAGGAGGTGTGTGCAAACACGGAGACAGCTCTCCACCTGTGATTCAGAGGTTCAGAAAACTCATGTGGTAACGATGATTTGTCAGGTGATTCTGAGTGAAAGGTGAGGTCACCATCTCTTCCCTCTAGTCCCCTGTAGCCTTTGGAGACTGTTGAAAGGGTCCTGAATTTTTATTTTTCGCTTCCACAAGAAAGAACCATGGAGATGAATGGAGGTGCAAAATATCAATATATGGCCCAGCAAACGCAACCCCCATCTCTGAAAATACAATGGGAGTATATACGAGGATTGGGGCTAATAGGTAATCTATCTTCACACCTGAGATGGTCATTGGTGATGCATGTGACCAGGGTGAAGCTGATGGTCCCCACAAGGGGCCACACATCACCCACACAGAAATCACCACTCACCATATGCAAAAAAGAACCAGAGCTATACCAGGAATTCACTCCTTCCTCAACATTGGGCTAGCCCCATAAAAAGGTATCTCATCCCTGCCCCTGTTCTCCTTTCTTCCAAATGGCAATGCCACTAGGGAAGCTGAGGAGGTATCTGAAAGTGAGATATCCCTCCCTCATCCCCAAGCTGCAGAGGTGATAGCAATGCCTGCACTGGAGGCTAGGGTAAAATTTTTAAAGTTTCAGAAATAAAATTGAACAGAAGTTTATGGATTCTACCTAATTATAACTCCTAATTATAACTTTTCTAATTGTAATTAGAAAAGTTCATGCAATGTTGCACAGATGAAAGCTGTGATTGGAAAAAGCAATAAATGTATTATCACAAGATTATTTACTTTGATCAATTCACAACTATTCTGAGTACCTACTATATAAGACCCTGATCTTGACTCTAAGTGTATACAGATAAAATGCCCAGGTTCCTATCTTCTGAAATTTATAATCTAGGTAGGCAGGTAGTCAATTACAATATAGTTTGATACATGCCATGATACACCAGGTGGTGTTACAATGGGAAGAGATTCCCCAGCCAAAATGGGAGGATACATCTTTAGGGTGGGGAGTTGGGAGGTGCAGAGATAAAATGGTGCAGATTATAGGAAATTGTTTCTACAGGAGGGGATACTTGGTCTGAGGTTTGAGAAAAGACTGGGTGTTGCATCACTTCTCAGAGAGAGAGAAGAAGGGGGGGAGACAGCATAAGAAAAGGCGTAGTGATTATAGTGCATGGTTTCTCAGGAAATTGAACATAGTTCATTAAATCTGGAGCAGAGTTTGTGTGCAAAAGTGTGTGAGGAGTTGAGGAGAATGAGGAGATCCTGGTCAGAGAGATGTAAGCAGAGTCTTGTGAATTGTAACAACAACTGGAAGATTCTTCAGTGCAAACACCAACTCAGACTAAGCAGAGAGGCTTGTCAGAAGGGACAATCATGACTAAATAACAAATGCATGCCAAATTCACTCTGGGCCTCGGGGATTCTTGTCTTCAATAATGAACTGACCTTCATGTGAAAACATCTGTAAGGATTAAAAAGATAAGAATACATATAAAAATGTTAGACTAGTCAGCCATTGTTCAAGTATATCCATTTCACAGTGTGATAAGTGTTTAGTTTGAATTAATTAAGATAATTTCCCAGAACAATTTGCTACCAGAAACAAGATCTGATGATACTGGAGGGTGACCTAGTGATGCATCTAAGAAAGGTTAAACCAAGATTGTAACTGCTGGAAGGATTAAATTATCATTAGTGACTTAATAATTCCCACAAATGGGTTTACATGCAGCGGTATTAACGTATGTCCTCAGATCAGTCCCCTAGGAAAGGTTCAATTAAAGAATGGTCCCTGGATTGAATATTTCCCCAAGAAGAAGAATGTGGCAAAGCAGTTTTGTTTAATTCATTTGAAGTGGTCTCTATATTCTCTTGCTGGTCTCCCCTTTCCTTATATTTTTCTAAATGCTTGGCATTTATTGAGTAAGTATTTATGCAGGACTGACAGTATATTTGAATATTGTGAGAGGGATAAAAGGCAACATACAAGATTGTCCTCATATAAAAGAGCTTGAACATCTACTGAGAGAGGCACAGCCTACATAGATAGATCTATTGTGTAACGTTGCAGGTAACATAGCACTGAGCCCCAGAGGGAGGGACTGGATCATAGGTGCTTAATTCTTCTCTTAAAACTTCACCCTTTCTCTCCTAGCAAAGGAGGCAGAGACTTCTTGTTTACAATAACAGATCTGAGTGGCCCATAAACTACAGTGACTTTCTTCTGCCACAATTTGGTTTCAGTTCCTCTACAAATATTGTATGCAAGATGTATTCTGATGATGTAATAATGAAGTACAAAATGTTATCACTGTAGAAGTTTGATCGTCATAATTACTTTGAGCTTTTCTATTCTTTTACCCACTTGGTCATCTTTTATTCATAAGGGACTAGTTGCTATAGTGTTAGGTGATCAATCTTGACAAGGATTTGCTAGAATTAATCAGTCAAGTCTAAGAATGTTTAATAGGACGCTACCTCTGAGGGACAGGTTAACAAAATAGCAACTCATAATGCCTTCTGGCAATTCCACAGTTAAAGAAATTATGTTGGTTTTTGTCTCTAAATCTGCATTTTTAATTTATCCCATAATCAGCCCTCTGACACATATGCTACTTCATAAAATTTGAAAGTACCAAAGCATAAAAAATAAAAACTGGCTAATTCACCAGCCTGAATGGAAATCATCGCCAAACCCAGTTCCTATCTGATGTTATTTGGGTAGCATATTCTACAGTGGTAAATTCAAGATACTAACATACTGTAATGCTACGTTACATTTTAAATGAAATATTTGGTATCTATCAAATAAAACATACTACATCTGTATGTTATGAAGCAGAATCCTTAAGGATAGCATTGTATTTATAAATTTTAAATATAACGTACTTTTACTAAATACAAACTTCTATTCATGAGGAAAATGGAAACCAAGACCAAAGTAAGAGAAAGGCCCTAAAGTGAGTTTGCATTAACATTTCTTGCTAAATTTATCTTTTCACCAGCAGAGCAGAAAGAGAACATTTTTGCTACAAATGTCTTACTAATTCTAATCACTATTTCTATTCATTAAGATGACCTGATTATTCTTTTTTTATTTATTTTTTATTGAAGACCTGATGATTCTTAAAGATTTACCTTTAAAACTTGTAAATACTCAATGATCAAAATGCATATTAACAGATATGAATGATCTCAGCAATTTTTAATGTTTCCCAAAATAAACCAAGTGCAAACTTACTGAGCTGGAGGTAATATTAGGGTCCAAGGAGGATTTAACTTATTTTGCAATAAGTTAGTTTGGGACCTCAGAAACATAGCCATTACATCAAATAAGGAGCAACCTTATACTTCCAGATGATCAAAATATTTGTGTTAGAACCTCCAAGAATGTGAAATAAGGGGTAAAGCTAGATGTCAGGAAATATACAAGAACTTAGAGTGAGATGGGGATAAGAGAGGGATAATGATGGTTAAGAGCCTGCAGAGAGAAACGAGCTAGACCCCTGGGAGCTAGAACCTGGTTCTTCCTGTGTGACATTTCCAGGTTGCTGAGACTCCTATAAAATAGGGATTCCATTACATACCTCACAGGTTGTCACCAAGCTTGAGGAGAGAGTGTATGTGAAGTGCTTAATCAGTCCAGCACTAGGTATGTGATGGCTTTTACTGTCCACTCCGGAGAAGTATTCCAGCCCCAACCCAGACCAACCAAGCATAGGCCATCAGAAATCTGAAACGTGGGGGACTGTGGTCTTCATGTGTGTCTCCTGGTCACCAGCCCACATTTGCTAATATCCCAGAATATTGCAAAGAGGACAGGGATTTGGCCCCAAAGTTGTATTTTGACTCTATTTTCCTCTAAGTAGGTCATGAGTTCCTTATGGGTATAAAAAGACCTGTTTTAAGACTCTTCAATAAGATTGGACATAGCGCATGCAGAACAGCTGGCACAAGGCATAGCACTTGGCAGCTGTGAAGGAGGCATTACCATCATTATAGGGCCTGGCTCAGCATCAGCTCTGAAGGAACCTCAACCCCCAGCTGAGGTGGTTTGACAAAGCAGGAACTTACGCCAAAGTTACATTATCCACTGCAAATCCTGCCCAAGTGGTAATGGCAAATCTGAACTGTTTTACAAATGGTGTCACACCCTGACTGTGGTATCAATACTTACAGAGCAAAGCCCCAGAGTTCAAATTCAAGGTTAGATAGCAACAAAGATGATTGCCCAGATTATGAGTGCAGCTTCGATCACTGGACAGAAGACATGAAGTCAGAATGACTGAGTGGGTAACAAGGTGAAGAAGAGATGCTCAGGGAGGTCGGTTAGAAAAGAGATTCAGAGGAGAGGTGGCCAGTGGCACAAGGGTTCACCAGCATCAGGATGACAGCCAACCGCCAGCTGGCTAGCCAAGAGAACCACGTAACATCCGGGACGTCTGCACAGGACTTTCGGAGAAAATCAGTAAAATCTATGTGGTGACAGAAGAAGGGGAAACCTGTATCCAACCAGGTGCAAAATTTGAGGAATAACAAGGCATAGGAAGCTCCAAAATTCAGTCCCAGTGCGTTCATTCAGTAATTATGCGAATGTGTGCATTTTGGGCTCAGACAAGTGCTCAGCACAATTCTTCACGTCAAGATACACACACACACACACACACACACACACACACACACACACACACACTACTATATATAAGATAGATAACCAACAAGGACCTACTGTACTGCACAGGGTGCTCTGCTCTGTTCTCTGTGATAACATATATGGGAAAAGAATCAGGAAAAGAATGGATATATGTATATGTACAACTGAATCATGTTGCTGTACACCTGAAACTAACACAACATTGTAGATCAACTCTACTCCAATGAAATTGTTAGAAAAAAGAGCAGATCTCATCCCTAATTCCCTTATTTATAAGACTAAGTTTATACTAATGTGTATCTTATGTTTGGGAGTGGGAGTTATATGTAATTATGCACATAAAGCAGCAGGTGTGGCCACTACTTATAGCAGGTCCATTAAATACTTCAATTGTAACTTTAAAAACAGTTGATAAAGTTTAAAAGCGAAGAATACTTTGTTTCCTCTATACCCTACACACCAAATCTATATAGTCTAAAATACTCCAATATTTCTGGACAAACTGTGCTTTTATTGAGGAGAACGGTCAATACCTCTCTGGCCCTGTTCATAAGGACTATGTGGAAATGAATGAAATGTTGATCTTCAAACTTCTGTAGAAATTTTAATTGGTATTTAATAGCCATATTATTGTAAACACAGGAAAAATGTTGGTATAATTTTCAAGCAAATAAGTCAAGAGGCCAAGGTTTAAATTTTAATCCTCAAATTCTGATTTATAAAAATATTTTCTATCATCAGTATTAAATATTTTGTAATAACACGGTCCCACTAACTTGACATAGAGATTTCATTTTTCTATTTCCTTCCTGTACTTAAATGACATAGACACGTGTTTTTACACCCTGGCAGTAAAATGTACATGTCTTTTTGTGTTTTTCTGCTCTAATTTAACATTATGTTTCTTAGAATCACCAATGAACAAGACAATTTCAGAAAGTGGCTTAACCCAGAACAACAAATCATCTATTTTAAAGAATGAACCAAATAACAGAAAAATACCATTCCTTTAATTAATACAATACTCAGATTTATAACTATGATAGTATTTATTTGTATTCCTGCCTTTTTTTCTTTTTTGTGTACATTTTCCCATTTTCAGGAGTACCTAGATGGAGTCAGCACAAATCTAAGGAAGTAAAATCAGACAGAGGTCTTGTGCTTCATGTTTTATAGCTCCATGGAAACAAGGTATGATATCCTGTAGACAGGCAGGCAGACATTACAGACTATGACCTGGCCATAAAGAGTTTTGGATGCCATCAATAAATCACTCCCTAATAACCTTCCCAAAGGGCAGAGTGCAATACAGCTGGCTATTTTTAGGCTAAAATCTCCATAAAAGAATGTGCATAGTCAGAGTTACGTTAGAAAAGATTGACACATATAGCAATATATGCACTAATAGCTCCAATAATCAACTGCAGATGTTAACAACGCTTTAAATCGTATTTGTATGGATATACATGTACACCATTGAAATCCACCAGCCGCTGTGAAGTAGTATTACTTACAGAAAAGGAAGAAGAAAGAAAAACAGTAAGAACAAAATAACACACCTGAATGAACTCTTGTGTAACTGAAAGGGAGGTCTGGTTTTACCAGATAAATTCTCACCTTTCCATGTTACTTAATATACAAGAGCCTCAGTTTCTAAGCTTTAATTGTATGTGAAAATGATGCCTGTCTCATATTACTGTTGAGAGTATTAACTGAAAAATATTTTAGAGAAATATTTTAAATTCTATACACATATTAATTAGTATCATTTAAAATCATTTACAGAATCATAGATTATTTATTTTGTTTATTTAGTCAATGTCTTTATTCACTAGAGCATCTTATTGTAAGAAATACATAAAACATCTGTTTTTAGTGTAGTTCTTACTTGCTGGAAGAGTTATACAGTAGAGAGCTGATAAGGAATGAAGGGGGTTTATTTCAGTACTTCCCTGTATACATTTTGCTACAGTGCTCAATTACATAATGGTTAGCTCTATAAGAATTAACCCAGAAATAGAAAGAGTGGCATGTAAATTATAAACTATATAATAATTACAGTGCTTTATTCCTACCTAAATAAGACTTGCTGTACCAGAAAGGTCCCCATTTGCTTGATCTCAATTTTGTATCATGGCTCTATTTTGACTAATTCATGGTAAAATAGAAGTAAAACAGTTTGAATCCAATGAAGTACAGAATCTTAAAAGGGTCATTATGCATTTTTTTAATGGACTGAAGTTTCTATTTCTTTTTCATTGAACCAGAGAAGTTAGAACACTTGAAATTCGCTAAACAAAAGTATCATCAGTGGTAGATCAATCTAAACTGCATCCAGGTGTGTCATTAGAATAGAGGACTATCCAGAAATAATGATTCATGAAGAAGTTTGCAGAACTGGAGATGCTTAGACGGGAAAGGGGAGGCTCAAGGTTTGGGCAAGGATCAGAAAGACCATGGGCTGGGCAATGTGCTCTTGTTTAAAAGTACCCGGAGAACTTGCCTGTGGAAGAATACTTAGACGAAAAAAGATGGAAACAATAAGTAAAGGATACAGGAAAATAAATTTATCTCATTTTAAATTATTTTCACGGGACAGAATGAAATAATGGCCTGGTGTGGGGTTTCTATTGCTAAACAGCAGGATATCAAAATATAGGATCTTATAAGCTGAGTGACTTTGGATGAGTTACTTACGCTCTGGTTTTGGTTTCCTTATGGGTGAAATACTGTGAAATGTAATGTCTATAAAGTATCTGAGAGAATTAAAAAAGAAATTATACAGAAAGTGCTGAGCAAAGAGACTGACACAAAGTAAGTGCCCTAGAAAAATTGCCTATAAAATTAGACTACTGCAAATGAATTTTCTCTTTTTAATATAGATATTACATATATTCTTATTAAATAAATGCATATGTATTTATTTTAAAATAAGCATTATAGCATATATAATCATATAAATATATATTATTTAAGTAATCATGTATGTAATAATATATGTTTTAAGTAAATAAATACTAGCATAATGTATTGACATTGTAGAATTTTGGAAATACAGAAAATATAAAAGAGAAAAATCACCTCTACTCCTACGCTATTATTTATATGTGCTTTATTCTAATCAACTGCATTGAGATGATGGAGCATACAACGTTTCACACTCTGATGTTTTCACTCAATAATAATCTTTTGGGAGCATAATTTTAATGGCTGTCTACTATCTCTGAATGCAGACATAACAATAAGAAGACCCACATTACTGGCTATTGTATTGTTGATCACTCTCTAGTTCTTTAAATCATGTTGAGAATATTTGCATCTATGTTCACAAGCGATTCTTTTCTTTTTCTTGTAATGTCTTCATCTGGTCCGAGTGTCAAGGTAATGCTGAACTCATGTAATTAGTGTGAAATTATTCCTTCCTCATCAATTTTCTGCAATAGATTGGGTAGAGTTTGTATTGTTTCTTCCTTAAATTTTTGTTTTGATTACCAGTGATACCAGATGTGTGTCTAAAATTATTTAATGGGAAAATTTTAAGCTACATTTTTAACTTTTAGATAGATATACAACTATTCAGTTAATCTGTTTCTTGGAGAAAGTTTTGTTTCTTTCAAGGAACTAGTCCATTTTATCTAAGTTGTTGAATTTGTTAGTATAAAGTTGTTCATAACATTCATTTGTTATTCTTTTAACATCTGTAGAACTTGTATGCTTTCTCTTTTAGTCCTGATATTTATATATTTTTTCGTATAGGGCTAGCTAAAAGTTTACCAGTATTAATAACTGTGCAGAAGGAGCTAATTTTGGTTTTATTGTTTTCATCACTTGCTATTACTTTTAGATTTCATTGATTTTTGCACTTATTCTTTTTATCTCCCTCTTCTGCTTATTTTGGGTTTAATTTGCTCTTCTTTTTCCAATTTCTTAAGTTGAAAGCGGAAGTCATTTATTTGAGTCCTTTAGTGGGATAAGTTTCTAATTAAACACATTAAGCCCCATATGACAGCTTTTGATATGTGTTTCTATTTTTATTCTTTTAAAAATGTTTTCTGACTTCTTCATTTGTTCACATGTTATTTAGAAATGTGTCTTTTAGTTTCTAAAAATTTGAGAGGTTTCCAGATATCTTTATATAATCAATTATCAACTTAATTGTATTGTACAATAAACAAGTCAGTAAATTAATAAATAAAATTCATATGTTTTTAATCCTTTTACATTTATTGAGCATTGTTTTATGATATAGAATATAGTGTATCTTGTTTAAACTTGAAAATATTATGTATTCTGGGTTGGGTTTTAGTATTCTATATATGTCTACTAGATCAATTTGATTAATGATGCCGCTCAGATCTTAAATATCCTTAATGAATTTCTACTTAGTTCTATCAGTTAATGAGAGAGGGATGTTTAAATATCTGACCTTAATTACAGGTTTGTCTATTACGTTCTCCTTGTTTTTGATGTATTCCTTTTGAAATTCTGGTAATAAGATGCATAAGCATTTAGTACCATTATGTCCTCTTGATGATATAACCTCTTTATCATTATGAAATTACCACCCCAAATAAGTTTTTTTGTGCTGAAGTCTACCTTTTCTGATTAATGTAGCAACTCAAGTTTTATTTGGACTCAGATTAGTTTGAATGTTTTCTTCCATTATTTTATTTCAATCTGTTTTATTTCAGCCTTTATATTTATTGTGGGATTCTTGTAGGCAGTATTTACTTGAGTCTTGCTTTTTTAAAAGATCCAATCTGATAATCTTTTCTTTTTAAATGGGTTGTTTAGACTATTTACATTTAACATAATTATTTGTATGTTGTGTTTGTAACTGCTACTTTTCTATTTGTTTTCTATTTTTTTCCCACCACCTCTTCTTTTTTGTTGCCCTTTTCTTTTTTAATTTCTACTTTTGGATTAATTACATTTTTTATGATTCCATTTTATCTATTTTATTAGCTTCTTACCTATAATTATTTGTTTCTTCTATTATTGTTGCTTTATGGTTGCTATATGCATATTTTATTCCATTGGGTCTACCTTTAGTTATTATTTTACAATGTTATATACAGTATAAGAACTTTACAATAACATAGTTCTAGTCTTTTACTCTTTTTCCAATCTTTTTTCTCTTTTTGAATATGTTCTATTTTTATGTCTTTGCATTCACTAATATTTTCTTATGCAGTGTCTAATATGAAATTAATGCATTCAGTGTCTCATCTCAGGCATTTTTTTATCTATAAGTTTAATTTGTGTCTTTTATAAATCTTCAATATTTCTAACATGTTCAATATTTCCTCTACCTCCTTGTACAAATAAAATATAGTAATAATAGCTTTTAAAACGTCTTTATCTACTAATTCTTTCATCTATAACATCTCTGAGTGTGTTTCTATTGATTGATTTTCTCTTCTCTACAGGTTGTATTTTTCTGCATAATTGGATTCCTGGTTTCTTCAATTAGATGTCATGCATTATGACTTTTACCCTGTTGTGTGCTATACAATTTTTCTAAACATTGGAGTTTTTTTAAAAATGTTTTGTATGAGATTATGTTGGCCCACTGCAGCAACATTCAGTCTGGAGATAATCATTCCTCACTAGCGAGGCAAGATGCTTCTGTGTACACCAGCCAATGCCCTGTAAACTATGAGGCTTTCCAGTTTACCTAGTGGGAACAGGCACTGTGCAATCACCAAGCACTGTCTGCTATAATATCTGTGGTTATATCATTATTATTATTGTTTTTATTGACTCAGGTAGCTTTCTCATATACCTGCTCTGATCCGTACTTAATTGAATACATGAAAGGAATCCTCTCAGATCTCTAGAACTCTATTTCTGTGCAGCCTTCTCTTCTTCAGTATTCTGCCTATAAATTAACAGCCTTGGCCTCCTTTGACTCTAGCTCTGTCTCTTCAACTCAGAAAGACCAAGATGTGATAATAAGGTTACATTTCCCTGCAATGATACCTGAACACTCTTCAGGGAGCAATTGGGGATTATTGTATGATTCATCATGCTTGTTTTTCATCTCTCAGGGATCCTTCTCTGGGCTACAATGACTGCACACTATTGTTTCACATAGTTTGCAAGTTTTTAATTGTTTCAGGTAGTAGGGTAAATCTGGTCCCTTTTATTCCTGGAATCCAAAGAACTACAAAATTCCTTTTTGTGCATTTTTCTTATTTCAAATATATATTTTTAATTTTTAAATTTATATACATATAAAATACTATAAACATTAACCTGACTATTACATTAGCTGTATTCCACAGATCAGGGTTCAGTAAACATTTTTCTGTAAAAGGAAATTTGGTAAAAATTTTAGCATTTATGTGCCTCATGGTTTATGTTGCAATTATTCAATTCAGCCATAGTAAGACAAAATCAGCAACTGGCAGTACATACAGAAATGGATGTTGCTGTGTTCTAATAAAACTTTATTTACAAAACAGGCAGTGAGCTGGTGTAAAAACACTAGTGTAATAACTTCTGTAAATATTATTTTGTATCCAGTTCCATCACATTAATAAAACTTTCTAATTTTGCTCTGATTTTCGCTCTTCTCCTAACAGTTTAAATAGATTGTTGCTGTTGTTATTCTTGTTAATCTCTAGCGTTTTTGCATCGTGGATAGAGCATATTGTTTGTATGATTTGTATTATTTACCATTTACTGGAGTTTTCTTGGTACCCTAAGTTACTGTTAATTTTTAATTGTCTCATGTACGTTTGTGAAAAAAATTATGTTCTATTATTGGAGTTCAGAGTTCGATGTATGATGATTATATGATTTACTTTATTCATTATTCATTACTTTCTTTTAAAATTAAATTTAGCACTTGGTCTATTTGAGATTGGTAGAGATTTGTTAAATCTGGTTGTAGCATAATTCTATTTTTCCTTGCATCTCTTGAAGTTTCAGCCTTATGAAAGTTGTGTTATTTGGTGCATAATTTTAATAATTGTTACAGAAGAACCATGCATTATCGTATTTAACATTTTTGAGTGTCCTTTTTCATTTCTGTTAATGCTTTTTGATCTGGGATGTCAGATCTGACTATCCTAGGTATCTAAATCATGACCCCTACTTTGTTTCTTCTTATTTAACTAGTATATCATTGCCCCTGACTTTTACATTTACTCTTTTGATCTTTTTGTTTTGGTTTGACTCTTTTAAAAGATTTTGGTTAGAATTTGTTCTTTTAGCCAATCTGAAAGTCTTTTATTGTAATTATATTTAATTCATGTTTTTAAATGTATAATTTTTGACATTTAGGAAATGTTGCATTTTTTTCCCTGACAGTTTCTTTCATACTAATAACTTTATATGATACACTCAGTAACCTCTTTTCCTTGGAACTGTCTATTGCTTTTCTACTATTATCAACTTTTTAATGCCTAGTAACAACTTTTCACTTTCTCCTCTCCTTTTCCTATAGCAGCCAAATTGAAGAAATAATATTTTACCCAATTAATTCCTATGTGGTAATCAAAGCAGTATATATATATTTTGACTATTCAGATACACTCTCTATATTCACTCTGTGTTTTGATAGTTGTACACTATCTATATTTTCTCATCTTAGATTTATGATTTTTGGTTTTCCACCTTGTCTTTAATCTTTATTTTTGAAGGCCAGTTTGCCTGACATATGTCCTTGGCTTATATTTTCTCTCCCTGTTTATGTTAAATATATTCTTCTATTGTCTGATGACACATGTCATTACTGCCAAAAATTGTGATGTCAGTCTTTCTTCCTTTTATAAATGACTTGGTATTTTTGCTTAATATTTTCAAAAGATTAAAAATGGAATATAATTAATTAATAATTAATCATGCATGTATATATTTAAAATATAATAAATTATGAATAAGCTCTATCTATTTTAGGTTGATTTTCCTCAGATATGCTCTGTGTGCTTTCATATTATGGTTTCAAGTCTTTAATTTCAGGAAATTTTTCTTAAATTATTGAATTATTTCTTAAATTATTGCTTTGATTTTCTTCTTCATTGACTCCTATACATAGAGAGAAGGAAAGGTGTTAACTCTCTCTTGGCTATTTGCTACATCACTTTCTCTCCAATTTTTTTTTCTTAATGTTTTTCTTCATTAAAATGTTTTTCTTTACATCTTCTAATATATCAAGGCATAATCTATGCTGTTTACTTAATGTTTACATGCTTTTGACCTCCTCCTTGTGTAATATTTATCTCTGAAATTGTTATTTTATTTATAATTCTTCTCTAAATTCTGTCTGCTGAAATTAAAATCTTCTTCTTGGTCCAATCACTTGAGTTTTTCAAGTTCTAAATATTGTATTTTCATAGCTTCTACCATTTTCTTAATTTCATCTAACTTATTTTGATATATTAGTTTGCACATTTCATCTGTGTTTTGGTTTTTTTAAAAAATTTATTTATTTTTGGCTGTGTTGGGTCTTCGTTTCTGTGTGAGGGCTTCCTCTAGTTGCGGCAAGCGGGGGCCACTCTTCTTCGTGGCGCACGGGCCTCTCACTATCGCGGCCTCTCTTTTTTTTAAAAAAAATAATTTTTTTTTTTTTTTTTTTGCGGTACACGAGCCTCTCACTGTTGTGGCCTCTCCCGTTGCGGAGCACAGGCTCCAGACACGTAGGCTCAGTGGCCATGGCTCACCGGCCCAGCCACTCCACAGCATGTGGGATCTTCCTGGACCGGGGCGCAAACCCGTGCCCCCTGCATTGGCAGGCAGATTCTCAACCACTGCGCCACCAGGGAAGCCCCTTCATCTGTTTTACATGCAACTTTCTGACATGCTTTTAATTCCTCTGAAGACATTATTTTACTCATTTTTTTTCTACTTTATTTTACAATAATTTTGTGTGGTATTTGACCAAAATCCCTTTCTCTTCAGTTTAATTTTGATTGATTTTCTTATGCTCATAAAAGATGGATGTGGCCAAATAACGTTTTTAGCTTCACAACTCTAAACTCTATTTTCGACTGTTATCTTGAAATGTTAAAAAAATGTGGTACTCTCCTTCTAGAGATCAGCTGGTTTTGTTTTCTGTCCCCTAAATGAACGCTCACTTTCATTGGTACCTATTGACTCTGGCTGAATCATTCTCATTCTACCAATACTAGGGCTGGGCTTTTCCTTGGAAAGAACCCATGGTTAGTTCATGTTGATGATTCATGAGTTCCAGAATCTTCCAACACTGTCCAGCCTCCCTGCATTCACCTGGGTGGATGGAGCCCAAAAGTACCCTCCCAGTTTTAGCCTCTGCCCTCAGGTTGCACGAGTGACATTTCCATTGAGTGATGGTGGTGAATTTTGAATTTTTTTTTTCATGGATTTCAAAATTCCTTTTTCCCTGTCCCAACAAATCTCTCCGGGTGCTTTCCTTTCAATAATAACACTCTTCCAGCTCTATCTGCTATGGAAATATCTCTAGTGCCTTCAAATAGTTTTGTCTCTGTGTGGTTTAATATTTTTTCCAGAGTTTAATATTGTTATCTATTTGAGGCTTTGTTTCTTACAAATTATTTGACCATTACCAGAAGCAAAGGCACTACATTTTTTAACTAAATGCTATTTCTCTTTAATTACGGGAAGTTATTAGATTAAATTTTCTTTAAAAAGTCAAAACTAAGGTAGATAGAAAAATTGTAAAGAACAACTTACCAGGGAGCCTTTGACATGATAACAACTATTTTTCTGGTAATTGGATTCAGTTGAATTTAAATATTTATTGAATATTTGCTTTGTTCTTTTTGTCAGGTACCGCACTAGCTAGGGATACAGAGATGAATAAGATTTGGCCATGTCTTCAAGGAGCTCAGATCTTGTGCATATATCAAACATACACAGATATAACTCTAATACGTATCACAATGTGAGTTGTGCTCTGGTTATTCAGAAGGCAGAGAGAGTAATTTTCACCAGAATAATAATATCAACTTTTACAAAGTGGGTGACAAGTGACCTGGGCCTTGCAGACAGTGTAGGATTAGAAGATGGAGAAAACTTTCAGGTTGAAGATAGACCATGAGCTGGTATAAATATTTAAATAATTTCATGATAATAAGGAGACTCAAACACACTCAATAAGGAGACACATCAGATAAATATGGAATCGAAATCATGACTTTCTTTTCAGTTGACTTTGAATGAGTTACAATAAATTTCTGAGTCATAGTTTGTCACATTTTGAGATATCATAGTAATACCTGTGTCTCAACATTGCTATGAAGATTAAGTGAAAGCATATATACATTATATAGACCATAAGTCTCTGAGTCAGATGTAAGTCTATCATCCCCATCAACACATACACAAATTCACACACACAAACACACATGTACATGTTATTATTGGGAAAGCATTTGCAAATATTACCATTTTTACGGTTGTTACTTTGACATTTTACAAATCTAAACCACCGCCCCCCCACCCCCGCCTCCGGAAACAGAATATATATCTGGTGATGTACAGTTTTCATAGTTGAATCCTAAAATTAGTTTATTAAATGGGTGCATTATTCACATGCTGTGTCATCCACTTATGCCCCAAAGCAATAACATAAACTGCCCTTGAGATAATATTTGTGGACAAGAGAGCCCTAATCGTAGATATAGCCTCATAAAACACTGTGTTCTCTCATTTTATAGCTTCACCCACACACATTTCTCAGCTGGATACCGTCATGGAAAACTAATGCCAGGGGACTGGGAATCTCCACTGGGTTTCAATCTCTTGGTGAGGCTGTGTTGAAAACACTTTGACAGAGGGCTCTTCTCCTGGGGCTCATCAAATATTGCTGGTAGAGAATTTGCTTGCTTTAAATATTTCCTTTCCTCAGGTACCCGAGAATACTGTGTAATTTGTAGAGATAACTGGGATAATGAATGCACACTGTAGTCAGCTATTACCAATAGTAATTGGTGTACCTTTCATCTCCTGTCAAGCAGAGTGGTTAGGATTCGGACCAAAAGGCAGCTATCATCGCTCTCATTTCCCGACTCAGACAAAAGGCAAAAAATGTGCCTGTCTGTGCTGATAGGTGTCTGATCAAAGCAGCTGAAAGCTGTCAGAAGACAGCCAGCCTCAGCAGCCTGACTTCTCCTTAATGCAGCTCTGCCTTTGATCCTCCGGCCGCCTAACTACAGTTCTATTTATGTAAAAAATAATAATTAGGGTTGTAACTGAACAGAAGAAAGTGTCATTTTCTATTTTGATGCTGGTTTTTCAGTCTGATAAAGCTAGGAAATGTGGACCAATTCTATCCAGAGTGTGTGTGTGTTCAACTCATTCAATAAAACAAAAACTCCAATCAAATACCATTGAACCTTCAGCAAATAAATTTGCAGTCAGCAGTAAGCAGAATGCTGGTAGAAAGAAATCATTCCCCTTGGAAGGTTAAAGAAAACACTCAAGTAAAATTGCTGCAATATTGACATCTGTATTTTGTCTTTTCAGCAAAATCGACCAGCTGGCTGTAAGTTTATAAAAGGGGAACTGGTCTTGGATTTAAAAGATTTGGGGTCAAATCTCAGGTCTGTCACTTTCTGGCCATGTGAATTTATACTCATTACTAATCACATATGTGCTCCAGGTATCATCTGGTATATGATACATGGGTACATTCCTACATCCTGGTTACTGCGAGCATTGTATGAAAATGTTGGCATGTTGTTATTAAAAGCAACAGAGGAAGGCTTCTGGCTAGAGACCAGACAGACAAGTATTAATATCACTTAACCCTCCTCTTTACCAGGTTCCACTGCCACTCTCGATAAATAGAACCAAGTATGTTTCACCTCTGTAATAAAGTTTACTGAATGACTAAATGCATAAATGAACATGAGCAAGAACAAATGAAATTTACTAATAAATTTTACTTTACTTTACAGAATAGTGTAGAGATAAGTTCCAGAAAAACTACATTTATGTCTTTATTACTATGATTCCTAGTGATTTATCTGCACTCAGCCTTAATATTCAGACACGCAGACACACGTACATAAGCAGGACACTGAGCCTGGCCCCTATACATGTCAGTAAACGTCTGTGACTGTTACTCTGAGTAAATATGTTTCCAAAGTGATCACTTAAAGAGCATAAAGTTTATGATCTCAAGGAATCAATACCTTCCACAATACCTAAAGCATATTTAGTATACAATAAATGTTTCTTGAAAGGCCAGTCATTCTTCCATAATATTCTGAGGGGGGAAATCTCATACAACTTTTAAATTATTTTATCATACTTATTTGGATTTATCCCTTGCTGCCACCTTGAAACTCTGCTCTCTAAATGTCACAGAACTTGGAACACACCTCGTCTGGTAAGTACTATGTGTTCAATCAATGTCTGCAGAAGGAATTCAAATATCTATAAAAGCTACAATCATTAGAGGCTGGAGTTTGTTGTGACACTAAGATTCTGATCAAATCTGCAACTTGAGAGCCACCAGAACAGGACTGGGGCTTCAAAGGCTCAATATGGGCAGTTAGTAAACATTCAATGAGCTGTTCCAGAAAACCATTATTACCAGATAACTTTCATTTTCACCTTGGTTGCCTTTTCAGGCCAGCCAACAAAGGCATGGAATCAACAACTATGCTCTGTGGGCTTTTTGAACTTCGGAGCTCAAGATGGAGTTTTAGGTCATTTCCACTCTTGTGAGCACTCGCTGCTTTCCCACAGAACCCAGCCATGCAGACCCCTCCCGGGACCTCCACCTCTGGCAGAGAAGAGAGGGTTGTGCTGGGTGGTTTTCAGTCTCAGTCAAAGCTGTGCCTCTGTCACTGGCCCCCTCCCCACATTTTCACCTTTGTCCACAGTGGACAAAGATACAGCAATATTTCTCTTCAAATGTATTTCTAATATGATGGAGAGGAAAAGAAAACATTTTAGAAACGAACAACAGAATCTCATATGGTATGAAGTTCCATAGGAGCAGTGATTTATTGAATGTGTATGTGTGTCTGTATATGCACATTTTTTTTTAAATACATAGACTCTTCCTGAGTCTCCAGCTTTCTACCCACTGTGAACATTTTGGACTTGCCAGCCACTTACGCATTCTATTGGTTCTGTTTCTCTGGAGGAACATGATTGATTAGCGCCCCTGTATTTTCAGATCTTTCTACCATAACTTCCTCTCACTATCAGTACATGAATAAGCTGTGTCTTCCCTAAGACTTGGTCACTGGTCCCTAAGAGAGGTGAAGGGAAGGAGCTTTCCCTAGTCCCTGAGTCTTTGGATTTTAAGGTCAGTGACGAGGAGTGTTGCTTGAAGCAGTATTTCCTGACTTCTTGGAAAGAGCAGAATGGGGTAAGAAAGAATGAGCAAAACATACCAAGGAACAGAGGTAAGCAGTGGAGGAGACAAAAGCCATGAGTTCATGGTTCCAATGGGTCTGAAGCAGTTATCCTCCTGTGTTTCCCAGTTATGTGAGACAAACACTTTGCTTTTTTGTTTAAGTTTATTGGGGCTCAGTTTCTGGCACTTATAGATGAAAATAAATAGTGTTAAGGGAGTTTTTAAAAAGGAGAGGTAACCTATGCTCAAAAATTAGGAAAGAAGAAAAGGGAGATTTGATTAAGATTGACTCTGATTGAGGGAGAGGGCTGCAAGCTAGAAGTGTATTTAGAGACTCCTGAGAACCAGCCTGAATAATTTCTTAAATTATCCGGCCATCAGGAGGCAGAGAAAGATTGGCATACAGAAGTGACATAGTCAGACTCAGGTTTGAGAAGCTTAACTTCGAAGCAATCTAGATAATTATTTAAAGGAGAAAGACTGAAGTCTGGAAGCCAGTAATACTTTTTGAAAAAAGCAATTTAAATCTGAAACTACTCAGCATTTAAAGTGAAAGAGTGAAATTTTATAAAATTATAAAATCCATTGCCATGACCACCGCATAGGTGGATTGCATATTATAGCGATTATAGCGCACATTATATGCTATATATGCATATTACAGCATATAATATACGCTATAATATATATATGCATATTATAGCAACAGAAGAGGAAGCATCAAAGATCAGTCTGTAGCCCCAGGTCAGAGCAAAGAAAATGCTGCCAGGGAAGCTGAGAAGGTGTGTGACTGTCTACTGGTTCATCCTCCTCAGTCTACAGAGGAATAAATGTGGAGGAGGAGTGTGAGATGGACACTGGCCTTTAGGTAGAAGGTTGAGCTTAAAATGCCAGCTGGAAAATCATGTGGAGAAGTCCTGAGTAGAAATTACAGAAATGTGGTACTCTGGAACTGAGATTCAAATTTAGAAATCTTTATCAATGAAGAAAGAAAGTTGCATGCATGGTTAAACCCTGGTAGTACTCAATGTCTAATTTAAAAAAAAAAAAGAGGGAAAGAAAGAAAGAAAGAAAGAAAGAAAAAATAGAAAGAGAAAGGAAAAGAGAAAGAAAGAAAGAAAAAGAAAAAGAAAGAAAGAAAGAAAGAAAGAAAGAAAGAAAGAAAGAAAGAAAGAAAGAAAGAAAGAAAGAAAGAAAAAAAGAGAAAGAAAGAAAAAGGAAGAAAGAAAGAAAGGAGATCCAGGAGGTCTTAGCTCCAAGGAGCTGCAGCAGCCCTGTGGTTCCCAATCATCCATCCTTTGTAACTAGTTTAAATCCCACCTAATTAACCAATTTCACTGTGCCATCAGTTTTTGCTAAGATGTGACTCTTACAGGTGAGGGTCCAAATCATACAAAATTGATGTCAGATGGAATTTTCCTGAAACTCAGAGTAGATTCCATAAAATTCTACTGCTTTTCACCCCAACCCAAACCCCAGGACAACAAATTCTACCTTGAACCTACTGTTGCCTTTTCCCACACACTATTATTTTCTTCCTCAGGTGTACCTACCATAATCATCCCTATCTATCTATCTATCTATCTACACACATATGGAAATATACGTAACACACACCATATATAGATAGAGATAAAGAAAGATATAGAGATAGATATATACACACAGAGAACTGTTATGTTAAAAAATAAAAATCCTAACACTCAATGCATTCATTTTCTCTAGAGACAAGTGCAATCAATTCAGTTATTTGGGTAATTATTTCAGAATTAATTCTTTTGTGTGATATAATATTAATTCATCTAGAGAAATGGTTTTTTTAGAATAACTCATAAAAAGAAATATAAATTACACTAGGAAGAAAGAAGCACCAAGCTGTTATCTCAGTTGCCAAATTTTATAATTTCATAACCAATAAAGTCTGATCTGTGTTATCAGGAAAAGTACCTTAGTTCTTCAGTTGCTTATCATGACAACTTATTTTTTAACTTAATAGAGTTCACAAAAATCTTTCCTATATTTGATGTTTATGGTAAACATGCGAGGAAGGTATCATCATACTCCCTGTTTGTAGATGAATTCACAAAAGCTCAGAGAGTTTACGGGACTTTCTTGAGAATACACAGCCAAGGAATTCTAGAGCCAGGACTTGACCCAGCTCTGATTCCCTCACCCCACTGTCTTTCCGTTTTGCACCACTCAGTGGCATCTGTGCAAAGAATTATTGATTTTTTTAGTAAAATAATCTCACTCATTTGTTTCAATATGCTGTCATAATGTCAAGGTGACTGCTATTAACACATCACTAGAAACTGTCTTTCTTTTCATTCTATTTACTCTCCCAGAAAACCAGAGGAAATGTACTATTACACAAAGATGAGATAAGCTGACAGTAAGGCGAATGATGGTTTCTGGAGGGGAGGAAGTCATCTGAATCTTGTTGGTTCGTTTTAAATGAGGCAGTTCAAGACACACAGAGAGACTCCGCCCTTGGCCAGAAATCTTGCGATAAACAGAGGCTGGATAAAGTGGGATAAAGGAAATATGCACATTCATTTCCAAGGTTTGGGATTTTGGCATTGATAAGGAAGAAAAGTTAAAGTCTGCATAGGTAATCACAGATTCTCCACTCAGCTAGGATTCTCTTCTAAAACACCGATCTCTTTAAACTTTTCCTTCACTCCCACCTGTGAAGAAATGGTAAACATTCATCACTAAAGTGTTTTTTTTTTCATTTATTTAATTAACATTTGTAAAGAATGTTATGATCCTCCAAGGTAGTATACATTAGAGCTGGCAAGTAATCATCAAGATTAATAAGTAAGTAAAGGTTCTAGTTTGAAGCCAAGGCTTTAAAACTAGATAACCTTACCTGAATATATTGGTTTTGATTGTATTTGTGTTCGTAAACTCATATGAACATAAAAAAATAAGTACATTACGGGAAATTTTTTTTCTTCTATTCTATTTATTCTTCCTTTCACAGTTTGGGCAACATACAGTCCTCTCCTTACCAAAGCCAGAAGCTGTGGTCTCCCATCCAGGTGGTATCCAAACAGCAAGTCGGCAAATGTAGAATTAAATGAACCCTCTTTTAGGGATCAAATAACAGTAATGTCTTGCAGGAAAAAAAAGAAAAAACATTTTTATGAGTATAAGATTATTAGCTCATGCTCTTCTAGAATTTCTTCTCTCCACCACCAGTCTTCTGTCCATGTAATATGTCATCTGCTTTGGAAATTTAATTAGTCTGCTCCTTGTCTGGGACTTTGAATAGTAAAATGCCCTATCTTAGTCTATTCAGGCTGCTCTAACAAAATACCGCACATGAGTTGGCTTTTAAACAACAGGCAGCTTATTTCTGTTAATAACAGCAGACTACGAGGTACAAGATCAAGGTGCTGGCAGATTCATGTCTGGTAAGAACCCACTTCTTGGCTATCTTCTTGCTGTGACGTCACCTGGTGAAGGGGATCTCTCTGGTGTCTCTTTCATAAGGGCACTGATCTTATTCACAGAGCTCCATCTTCATGACCTCACCACCTCCCAAAGACCCCACCCCCTAGCACTACCACATTTGGGGTTACGTTTCAACATATGGGCTTCGGGGGACACAAATATTTAGTTCGCAGTGCACCCCAGACACTTTGTAGCTCTTGAAGATCTTCCCTCTCTGGTCCTCAGTGTTTTCATCTGAGGATGAAACATAGATCTTAGACTAAATTATCTCTAGTGCACCTTCCACTTTGGACATTGTACGTCTGCAACACCTTGGTCTCATCACTCATCCTCCCCTCACCTCCTCCAACTCCTACCCTCCAATTTCCCAGGCCTTCCTCTCTGCCAGGCTCAGGCCAGTTAAACTATTTTTCTAAGTTCAAATAAATGGAAAACAGCTGCGTCAGTATTTCATCCCAGCTTGACGTGACTCTTTTTTGGTACCAGTTTTATTTTTTTTTTAACTTTTTATCTTATATTGGAGTATAGCGGATTAACAATGCTGTGATAGTTTCAGGGGCACAGTGAAGTGACTCAGCTATACATATACATGTATCCCCTCTCCCCCAGACTCCCCTCCCAGCTTGATGTGACCCTTTACTGATGATTCTGAGATGACCTGCTTCTGCACACTGTACATATCAACTAAGAAAAACGTTCAAAAATCTCATCTGTCTACATCTTTTTATGCCACTGATAATACTTTAAAGACAACCTCTAAATTACAGATCCAGTCTTATCTTACCTCCTGGGTCTAAAGCACTTTGCAATAATTGGTATTAACAAGTTCAGACTATGATACCAAAAAATGTTGTACTGCCGTATCATATATATGTAAGAGTGCTTTTAAATTAGTATATATGATTGGTTTTCCCTTCTTTGGAGTTGCTTTGGATATAGCCTACCTGATAATATTCACTTAACCTGACAACCAACTTTCTAAGAGGCAACCGAATGCAATTCAGTAACTCAAGTATACCGTGCTGTCTGATGGAAAGACTCTGAAACCTGGGAGACTGAAATCATTTACTCATACACTGGAGAAGCTTCTGCTTCCTTTTAAACTTCTCTGGTGGAACCCTATCTGTTTGGGTCTTCCAGTATCCTTCCTTCCTTCTTTTGAAAAAGCCCTTAGTTTACTCTCTGGAAACTACCTCTGCTCCTTTGCAAGGATTTTGGTGACCTTGGGAGCTGAGTTTTCTACCACCACCCCTGGGCAAGGCACTGGTAGATGGCAAACTACCCACTCACATACTCTTTTCAAGGATATTGGGATGTGGGGATAGTGGTAGCAGACACATATTTAAACAGTTCTGGGGAAGCATGTTATTTTCTGTCAACCAGGTCCCTAGAGCTCTGTAGTCTGTAGGGTCTGCATTTCCTTCACTTCTGTGACCTCTTGCATAATCTTCCAATAATTCTGTTTTGTTTGGTTTTTATTCGTCTTTGTTAGTTAGTGAAAGGAGAAGTGATTTTTATTAGTTTCATCCAAAAAAAAATAAAAACCCAAAGCTGCTACATATTTATGTATTTGGCAAATAATTTTCTAAACAGCATACACATAGGCTAACTTTCAGGCCTAGAATATCTAGGTGACCATAAATTCCAAAATTGTTGACTGAAATAACCCCTTCCCATGTGAGAACATAAAGGACAGCCCAAGTATCATGCAACAGCTGGGATAGTCTATTCTTCACTGATTCTCAAATATCAGGAATTTTTATGCTTAAATTTGGGTGTGGGATAAATGTAATACCTTTACTCTCTGAATCAGTCCTTGCCCCATTCCCATCCAAAATACAAAAGGTCATTCCCAAGCAGTAACTCGTTTCTACTTCATGTTAAGCACTTCCTGAAAAGAAAATGATGGAACTCATGGGGAAATGAAGACAGACTTCAAGGAGCGAAAGGCAACATGTGACCCTGAGGATGCAGAGGTCACTGGGTCTGTGAGATGATGCTTTGGGGGAAGGAGCCTACACATTAGGGCCCATCTACAAAATGCCATGTATTTCTCTTCTGATGTTAAGTCTGACCCAGTCAATCACTGGATCCCCTTGCATCTCCTTACGCCCCCTTTCAAAGCTGGAATTTAAGTCTTCCCAAGGGTGGTACCCAAAGTCTGAATCCCTGGGAATTTGGAAAGAATGGTTCATGATAAGTTAATAGGATATCTCTTCTTGAGAAATTGTAAAGACAATATTTGTTGAACAATAAACATTCAGTGAACCGAAATATAACAAAGAGCATCTCCTGGTCTTATAAAGACCACATAACTTTCTGCCTCAACTCCCTCGACTCAGCAAATTGGTCTGCTATCCAGAGAAACTGCTAGATTGTAATGATATTGCTCAAGAAATGGTCTTCTAAGTACATATTCATGGTACACAAATCCCCTGGAGGCATAGTCGGGAGTTTGGAGAGTTCAGATGGATCAAGGACGTTCAGCTTCCTTTTTATAGAGATGTTACAAAGCTGAACAAAGGGCACACCAGAAGCCATGTATAGGTTTGCAAGCAAAATGCATTTCTGAAGCTGTTCACGGTTTGTTTGTTTTATTGTTTATATATTGCTTGCCTTGGAGAAAAGATGTGTGTCAAACTAGATTTGTTTGTTGTTTTACTTAATAAATTGAGCCTTTTTAATTGTACTAACAAATCAGGTTTTAGGAGAAATTACAGGCAATCCCGCTGACAAACAAGAGCTCTGTTGACAGGCTCATGAGGAATCTAGGCATTTAGATAATTATTTTTTTCCTCTAGGCAAGTTCTTCCAGGCACCGAAGACAATGGAACTCAGCCTTGGCCAGCTGAAGTCACCATGAATGGCAGGATCAGATTAGCTCCAAATTTGGGAAGTGACAAATACATGCCTTACATTCTGATAGGCGCTAAAATTACAGAGATGGACCAAACACATTTTTCCTTGGAAAAGCTACAGCTTCGTAGCCAAGACTGATAGTGAAGACAACCCTGACCAAAGAGCTTTATAAATGTTAAGATAAAGGGATTAAAAACTCTTCTAACATTGCTCCTCAGGGGAAGAGCACTGATTTATAAATTACAGGCTCAGATTCAAGATGTAACTCTATTTACTAACTGTAACACTTTAGACTAAGTTGTGTGCTTTGTTTGAGTTATTTTATGTGAAAATAAAGGTATTAGGGTTTTGCTTACTTATATTTCTTAAATCCTTGATTATGAATAAGAAATATATATGTAATTTAAATGAAGAAAATAATACATATTTAAGAGGATAGTAGTAAAGACCAAATATTAAAGATATTTATATAATTTTTTTTTTTTTTTTTTTTTTTTTTGCGGTACGCGGGCCTCTGACTGTTGTGGCCTCTCCCGTTGCGGAGCACAGGCTCCGGACGCGCAAGCCCAGCGGCCATGGCTCACGAGCCCAGCCGCCCCGCGGCACGTGGGATCTTCCCGGACCGGGGCACGAACCCGTGTCCCCTGCATCGGCAGGCGGACTCTCAACCACTGCGCCACCAGGGAAGCCCATATATAAAACATTTTAAAATGAGGTATTAGGTAAAATTTTATTATTATTATAATCAATCAGCATTTGGATTTAGCAAGTCTTCACCCACCCAAAAATGTTTTTTATTTGTGTGTGCACATGCTAGTTAATTTTGTCACATTAGCTAAAATAAAAGTATTTCATAGAATTTTTGAAACTTAAATGTTCATCTAAGTCTCTATGTATTGAAAAGGAACATAGCTTACTTCATCTCAATCAGCCAACTCTGATTACCAATTTTTTGTTTTCTTTTTACTTAATAAAAATGAATTTTGATATAAAATATCTTAGAAAAGAGATTCTTTTTATTTGGAAAATAATCTTATCTCAGCATTTTTCTCATCTAAATACAGGACCTGTCGACATTGATAGTGCTAAAATCTACTTTAACGTAAATAAACGACTGTCCTCACCTTAATCTGAATTTCCCAGTACAATTATATTTTCTACTTAGATTTTATTTAATGCGCAAAGTTTATTTCATAGCCATGCCTGGAGAGCAAAATGACTCCATTTAGCTTTGGTTTTTAGGCTGAGAAAATCTGCTGCATGTCAATTACTTTCCCTTGAGAGAGTTCATTGATATTCAACATCTTCATCTTCTTCTTCCCTTTTAAATAAAATCAGGCGCTCAACTTTTATCTTGTATGTGTGCACTCTGAGCATATGAGAACACTGGATTTTAGATACACACCAGAGAAGAGTAATGATGAAACTATATGGTAACCCCCGGGAAGGAAACTCTGGGGATTCAGGTATTAATCTTAGAGCAGGACGTTAATTCACAAAATCATTCTCCTACTCATTCAATTATTCAGTTAATCATACATTCATTCAATAATCACTTTGCAGCAATGCAAAGCCTCTGAGCCCTATACAAAATGTCCTTATATAGTCAATGCATTCAATTAGGAATCATGCCAAAAATGAAGAGGGGTTATAAGCGGGAGAAAAGCCACAGTGAGAGGAATGAACCCAAGGAAGTCACTACATTTTTTTAGCATTAATGCATCGGTGGCCCTGATTTATTATGAGTCGTACGTGACCCCTTGTCCTTGTAAGGTGTTACATGTATTTTTCAGGTTTATATTTCGAAATAAAATAACTGTCATTGGATTATCAGGTTAACTTTGGACACATCTTTGGCAGCCAAACTATACACCTGAGTGTTCTTAAACCACCAAAATAATAAAACATTTGTGTTCCAGTGTTTCACACTGGGGGAGCATTCTCTATTTGAGAATGAGGATGAGATTTTATCTTATGTTTTTGTTTTCTTTTTTTTGTTTTTGTTTTTTTGCACTAAGATCCACACCAGATTCCATATCTTTCCCTCACTGTTCTCACCCACCTTCTGAAAAAATGGGAAAAATATGTAAATTTTGCTGCCACTGACTGTCTCCTTCTCCATGACCATCTGTAACTGCTCTCAAGGAATTACAATATGAGTATTTACACCTTATTCTGAATATGATTTTTCTTGCCCTATCTTGCAGAATTTGCCCTATAAAATTCATTGTGTTTTTTCATGGAAAAGGTTTTCGGTCCCCTGAGAAGGATTTCAGAAAGAAGCAAGGCACGGGACCATGATGAAGGTATTGCCGTGGCTTTGGGGAGCATTCTCAGGATTGAGTCCCATCATTTGGAGACTGTCTTATTCTTGGCATACATGAGGTCAACTCCCTCCTTCTGCTATTCCTGACTTAGAAATCGTTACTTACAAACTGTAGCATTTTGGTCATTTTTACTTTTATTTTAAATCCCAAGTTAATTTAAGCCTAAAATCTCTCCAGACTAATGGATTTTTATTTTTAAATAATTCCTATTATGTGTCCGTGACATTGAAAGTTCCATTAAGGCAGTCATATACTCCTAACTCTATTAGTAAAAGTTTCTGAATGCTGTCCATGAAAAGTCATTTTAGACACTAAATTATGACAGTTTTCAGAAAGTAGTGAAAACATGCTATTCTGTGGCACAGGTGTATTCACACACATCAGAAAATTGAAATCCAATTCAGAAGGCAATACTGGAAATAATTTGAGCCTGGACCCAATCTGGCCAGGGCTGAAATAGCACAAGAAATGACTCTGAAGATGATTCTACCATTTTTTTCAGTTCATTCTATATGACTGGAGCCATCAGTATGGAATGCACTGGAAAACCCACATTAAACTCCTGCTTATGTCATTTCAGCCAGACTAGAGGCTGAAAGTTACTTCCAGTGATCCTATTTAAGTGAAATGTTACACAATTAATTTTAAAAGCTAAATAAGAGGCAAAATTAAAAATGTACTATACTTGTAAAAATACAACTACAAAAAATGCACAAGTGTAATTATTTTTAAATAATAAATACAAATTCCTAATTCCAAAGCCATAGACATTCTTTTATACTGTTGTAATCTCTACTTTAATTATATAAGAATATAAATTTTATGCAACAAATTCAGTCCTAAAACAGTATAGCTCTCATTGTTTTGAGTACTGATTTTTCACAAAAAAAGAATTGTGTTATGCCTGCATTATATGATGATTGAGTAAAGAAAATCTTCCTTTTGTAAAAGGAAGAATCCTTCTGGCATATAAGTAATCAGTCCTGTGAATTTTTTAATTTGTATTTCCATAAAGTCATTAAAGGATCTCCAAGAGTTGTCCAGATGCAGTTGGGGGCACCCGGGGTCCCCTCACTGTGTGTGGTTCCCGTGAGCCTCAGCTTTTCTTGGGGACCAGAGAGCAGAGGACAGTCTTCAAAGGTCAGAGTGTTTCGTGTCTCTTGCTCGCTGCTGACTTTATAACTAGGGTTTCAGCTTCCCTGGACCATCGTGGTTTGCCTCTGCTGTCTAATTCTTTACTCTCCGAAGTGGCCTGGCTGTGACAAGAAATTACATATGACAAGAAAATCTTATGACTGACTCTCTCCAACTCACCGGACTTTGGACAAAGCTGCCTGATTTTCATCAGCGTTATCAGTGTGGTCAATTCTGCCTGTCTCAGCTGACACCTGATATGAATTAGTGCTCTTATGGTTACAAGAGCATTCACATGAATTGTAATAAGGATAGGACCAAATTTTGTCTTTCTCCATGCATTACATATGAGTAGAATGTTGTCATCAAAAGTGGTAACCAGTAGTAATTTTTGGTGTTTTGATTGCATTTCTTTGTTGTTTTATTTTCCTTTCTTTTAGCATTACACAAATTACCTTCTACCTTTCTGATACCTCAAATTCTTATTGTCAAAGTGACTAATTTATGGAATTTGAAGAGAGCTGTTTCACTGGATGAGCCCAGAATGGGTAGTCTAGAAAATATTAATATATGCAAAAATTATTTGTCATCTTAAGAAACATGGATAAAATTGATCTTGGCAAAAGAAAGGAGGCATAAACAGAGTAAGGAGCATAACTCATGGGTGTACGGAGAACATATCCACAGGACTCAGAGGACTTCAAGACCTAAGGTCCAGGGCCCCGGGGGCGGGGAGGGGACATGCCAGTGGCAGAAGCAGCTTCCATATGTATTGGTTTTAAAACAGACTCTCTCAACCAGCACTTGCAATGTTGGGGTTTTGGATCTCAGTGTAGCCTTTATATTTATCTCTGATCATTTTTATCCAGTCGGATAAAATGTAATACCTTGGTCCCCTCTAAAGCTTACCTACAGGGTGATAATTTGGCTGTTTATTGATCATTTCTTCTGAAGGGAATCTTGCTTCATCCTGTGGAAGGCATTGCCTTTTGAGTACTTGCAGCACTTAAACTACCCTTTCAAGAAATACAGATGGCCAATAGGCACATGAAAATATGCTCAACATTGCTAATTATTGGAGAAATGCAAATCAAAACTTCAATGTGGTGCTAGGAGATTGGGATTGACATATATACACTATTGATACTATGTATAAAATAGGTAGCTAATGAGAACCTACTGTATAGCACAGGGAACTCTACTCCATGCTCTGTGGTGATATAAATGGGAAGGAAATCCAAAAAAGAGGGGATATATGTATATGCATAGCTGATTCACTTTGCTGTACAGCAGACACTAACACAACATTGTAAAGCAACTATACTCCAATAGAAATTAATTTTTAAAAAAACTACAGTGAGGTACCACCTCACACTGGTCAGAATGGTCATCATTCAAATGTCTACCAATAACAAATGCTGGACAGGGTGTAGAGAAAAGGGCATCCTCCTATACTGTTGGTGGGAATGTAAGTTGGTGTAGCAACTGGGAAAAACAGTATGGAGATTCTCAGAACACTAAAAATAGAGTTACCATATGATCCAGCAATCCCACTCCTGGGCATATGTCTGGACAAAACTATAAATCAAAAACATACATGCACCCCTATGTTCATAGCAGCACTATGCACTATTCACAACACCCAAGACATGGAAGCAACCTAAGTGCCCAGTGACAGATGAATGGATAAAGAAGATGTGGTATGTGTATATATATATATATATATATACACACACACACACACACACACACACACACACACACAGTGAAATACTACTCAGCTATAAAAAAGGATGAAATAATGCCATTTGCAGCAACATGGATGCAACTAGAGATCATCATACTAAGTGAAGCAAGTCAGAAAGAGAAAGACAAATATCATGTGACATCGCTTATACGTGGGATCTAAAATATGACACAAATGAACCTGTCTAGAAAAAGAGACAGAGTCATGGACATAGAAAACAGACTAGTGGTTGCCAAGGGGAAGGGGGTTGGGGGAGGGATGGAGTGGGAGGCTGGGGTGAGCAGATGTAAGCTCTTATATATAGAATGGATAAACAACAAGGTCCTACTGTGTAGCACAGGGAACTATATTTAATATCTTATGATAAACTGTAATGGAAAAAACTACTAAAAACAAATGTATATATGTGTATAACTGAATCACTTCGCTGTACAGCAGTAATTAACACAACACTGTAAATCCACTATACTTCAATTAAAAAATAAACTATCCTTTAATTAATTTCTATTGGAGTATAGTTGCTTTACAATGTTGTGTTAGTGTCTGCTGTACAGCAAAGTGAATCAGCTATGCATATACATATATCCCCTCTTTTTTGGATTTCCTTCCCATTTATATCACCACAGAGCATGGAGTAGAGTTCCCTGTGCTATACAGTAGGTTCTCATTAGCTACCTATTTTATACATAGTATCAATAGTGTATATATGTCAATCCCAATCTCCTAGCACCACATTGAAGTTTTGATTTGCATTTCTCCAATAATTAGCAATGTTGAGCATATTTTCATGTGCCTATTGGCCATCTGTATTTCTTGAAAGGGTAGTTTAAGTGCTGCAAGTACTCAAAAGGCAATGCCTTCCACAGGATGAAGCAAGATTCCCTTCAGAAGAAATGATCAATAAACAGCCAAATTATCACCCTGTAGGTAAGCTTTAGAGGGGACCAAGGTATTACATTTTATCCGACTGGATAAAAATGATCAGAGATAAATATAAAGGCTACACTGAGATCCAAAACCCCAACATTGCAAGTGTTGGTTGAGAGAGTCTGTTTTAAAACCAATACATATGGAAGCTGCTTCTGCCACTGGCATGTCCCCTCCCCGCCCCCGGGGCCCTGGACCTTAGGTCTTGAAGTCCTCTGAGTCCTGTGGATATGTTCTCCGTACACCCATGAGTTATGCTCCTTACTCTGTTTATGCCTCCTTTCTTTTCTTGCGGACACCACCTGATAAGAACAGCTCCCATAATTCATTTTGGCTTACATTAAGCTAAATGATTTCACCACAATTTGCCTTTCTGATGATAAATTTTCTTGATGTCTTCCTACTCTCCTAAACTACCAATTCATTACCTCATCTCTGCTTTTGAAATAGCAACACTTCCATAGCTTCATCTTTTACGGTCTCCTTTGCTGGCTTTTTATTTTGTTTAGATCACACTGGGGGTATGTGTTTCATTTTTCCTGGGTAAATGCTGTGTACAATCCAGCTTGGCCTGGGGGCCATTGTCCTCAGAGTCCCATATCAAGAAAGCTGGAATTAATTGAGCCAGGATAGAACACAACTTCTGGTATTTTTAAAAGTACCCCAGGTGATGTTAGTATTCTACATTGATTGCAATCCACTCCCCTGATGGAATCCTCCTTCCTACAATTCTTGCAAAATATTCTGTAGCCTTGTAGACAGAGCAAACTTCCAATAATTTATATAGTTGCCCTCACATTGGCAACACAGAATGATCTTTTCTAGGACACAGGATAGATATCCCTGTGTCTCGTTTAACTGTTATCTTCTAAGTTAACATCTCCAGTATTTCTCAAGTATCCTTCTCTAATAATTTAAATTTGTGACAGCAAAAATATGACACATGATGTCATATATATTCTAGTCATCTTTGCAGAGAGAAACTATTTCACACTCCCAAGCTCTCTGCTTTCCCAGTGCCAACACCTTGGACCGAGGTGTTACATGTCAATTAATATCAAAAAGAGTTTTATTACGCTCGCTCTTGCTGAAGAAACCTACCACAGAAAAGTGTCATCATGATTATAGGCAGCAGAGGTCTCTAGTTGTTGCTGTTAATATTGGAACTAAATATCACCCTTAAAAAATAATAGAATTAGTAAAAAGGTTTTCTTGTAGATTTAAGTTAATATTTTCCATGTTAAACCAGTGGTAAAGTATTTACATAATATTTATTTAATCACTTTCACTTCCTAGTTAAAAATTCAGAATATGTCCAGGATACCCTACATTTTCCTCCCCAGTAATTTTATGAACCTGTGATAGAAACCAAATTTACCCTAATCAGTAAGTAAAATTTGTGCAATTTGGGACCTGCAAAGCCCATTGTCAGTTTTAAACTTGGTAGTTTCCTTTGAAAGCTAGGATGCATGAAAAAGCTTGTAGTTGAATGTCTGGCATTAAGATGTCCCTGGTGAAACAGAGACAAACATTTTCCCTGATTTGTTTTCTGACATGGACTGTAACAGAATTTGGTGGGAAGGATGGATTTGGGAGGGGGTTGGAATTAGAGATGATGTGATACTCTTGAGTCAGGATCCCAGCTTTAAATATATTTTTGAAAATTAGCCTTGTTGGAATCAGCTTTGTATGGGACCCAGCCTAATCCCACTATTGGACTTGGGAAGAAGTTTCCCTTAGAAGCAGGTTCCAGGGTTCATCTGTCTTTAGGGCCCAGGAGGGATCCTCAGTGGGGTAGGGCTGGGGCCCTGGGATGGGTACACCTAGGACTCAGCAGTGAGCATTTCTGATGCTGAGCCTACCCACAGAGGACCCGATGCTTCCAGAGGCATTGGCGTCAAGGCTGGCGGAACAGAGCCCAGCAGCAGACAGGGACAGAAGGACAGAAGACCAGTGATGGCTCCGGGTCCTCCCCTGAGCTGCCACCACAGGGCAAGGTTCCTGACTGATTCCGCAGAGAATGACTGAAAGTGACCTAAAACTTAGACTTTTTAAAAATCTGGATGAAAACAATAAAAGTGCTGTGATGTTTCTTGTTTTCCTCCTCACTTACCCTCTCACCTTCCCTCCCCCATGCAAACCAAAGGCACAAATGAGGTTGAGCTCTGTCTTCTGTAAAATACGTGGGAGACATAGAAGGTCCCAGATGAGACAGGACTTTAATGTGTTTGGTTCTGTACGTGAAGCGTGGTTTGGTTTCTTGTTTAGAACTAATGATAGGCTTTTATGTTTATTTCTGCCAATTTGTACACCCATTCTTTAGGTTATGAAAGTCTTTCTAGTTTTTTTTTTTAATGTTTTCTATTCTTTCCAAGGGTTCTTTCAGCATGCATTTCATTAAAGTCTTCATTTTAATCATTTTGTGTGTGCTATTAATATATATCATAGATAAATAGATACATAAATACTTGCCTGTTTATCCTTGACAAAGGGCTATTCTTATATTTTGATATCCATCCTTCTGCTAATAGTTCTTTTCTCAGAGTTATTGAGCCAACAATTTCTGCTAATATTCAGTGTATATTTTTAATGTTTGACACCAATATTTTATGGCACGCTTTGGCAAGTATAATGCTAAAATAAATCCAGATGTATTTTTGCCTATGACATTTCCCTGAATCTACTAGTCTAGCCATGTTTCCAAAAATCAGGCTAGGGTTCTAACCATAGGACTTTCTTTTCTGAAGTGTGGTAGGCAAAATAATGCCCCCCAAAGATATGCATACCCTAATCCTTGGAATCTGTGAATATGTTTTGCTACAAGCCAAAGAGGACTTAAGCCTGCAGATGGAATTAAGTTGCTAGTCCACTGACCTTAAACTGGGAGGTTATCCTGAATTAGTCCCATGGGCCCAATGTAATCAGAAGGGTCTTTAAAGTGGAAGAAGGGGAAGAGAATTGAGAGTCAGAAGGAGATGTGAGTACGGGAGAAGTGGTCAGAGTAATTTGACAGGAGAAAGACCTGATCCATCATTGCTGGGTTTGGAGAAGAGAGGGGCCATGAGCTAAGAAGTGTACGCAGCCTCTAGAAGCTAGGAAAGGTCATGAAACAGATCAGGATCCTCTCCTGGCATTTCCGGAAAGAAAAACATTCCTGTCGACCTCTTGATTCTACCCCAGTGAGGCCCATTTCGGCCCTCTGACCTCCAGAACTGTAAGATAATAAATATGTGTTGTTTAAACTATGCAGTTTTTTGTAACTTGTTACAGCAGCAATAGGAAACTAATACATGTTTGTGTAGTAACATTGGTCAAGCCTGGGTTGGTGATTGAGAGCTTCCTGATTGTCTAGGTGTACTCCTATAAATAATAAATAATATATAAATAATATAAATAATGAATGGTGATACCTATCATATTTACAATAAAATAATCTAGCAAACCCTAAGTAGGATATGAAGAAGCCGTAGAAACATGGTCTGTATCCATAACTTCTACTGTTTCCTTCTTCATTGTTTAGAATTAGTGTAAAATTGGTGGTGGTTTCTTCACCCTGTAGATTCAGTGATTGGTTATCAGAAACACAAAGCAAGAAATATCAAAGCTTTTGTTCTTGCTTTCGTTTTGTTTCTTGTAGCTGAATAAGACCACCAGCAGATGGTCTAATTTTATCTTATCATCACATATGGCTACTATGCCAGTTTAGTGGTTTTAGAGGGAATATATCATCCATTTTCTCTTATTTTACTCCTTTTTATTTCAATCTTTACCCAAGAGTTCTCCAAATGAATGCACTCTGCATCTGTGGCTTTTTATGTTGGCATATAGATTTCATTATATATTGCTATTTTAGCTCCCCTGCCAAATAGCTAACTTATTTGTAAAAAGAGATATACGATCTGTTTACACGAGGGGACGATTGACATGTGAGTAAAAACGGAGGCTGGCTGCCCTGGCAGAGCCTCTCAAGGTGACACTAGTTTGATGTGGTTTTTCTCATCTTCATCTCTGGCCTGCAGAGCTTTCAGCATTGCCCTCAACCTTGAATCTGTGGGGCAGATTACAGCTAACAAAATTCATAAGACCCTCACATGTAAACTAGAATCTCCATACAGGTATTTTAGTGACATACATAATTATCCAGCAGGGTTAGTTTTTTGTATCTCAATAAGTTCTCTCTAACATGGACCCTTCCCCTGGGGCATTTCCTTTGTTTTCATAATAAAAGAAAAAAAATAAGCTCTCTCTAGAGAATAGCAAATAGCTTAATACTATTGGTACATTGCTTGCGTATGAGATATAAGTAAAAAGATTAAACTGGAGGAATTGTCACTGAGTTGCTGTCACCACATTAGAATATCCTGACCGATGCTCTTACTTACTGAGTTTTAATAGTTTTGGATAAACAAACACTCCTAAAATCAAGAGTCTACTTTTCTATTTTTTAAGCTGACCATCTCTCTCTTATCCATGTTTTAACTGCTGGGAGAATATAATAATCCTCCCTGAATTGCCAGAGAAGTGGATGGAGGTGCCATCAAAGAAGGATCAGGACCACTGTGAAACCAAAAGCCGATACCTCTGTTGCACAGTCTGCTCAGACTACAAGCCCCCCGCCCCACCCCGACCCAATGCTGTTCTCAGTAGGAATTTTAAGCTGTGTGGATTTCCCTAAGAATAAATTCCTTAAGGGAGATAGCAAGATGCTTTATTCCACGTGCTGAAAGCTCATGGGTTTTAATGTAATTGACAGTTGGTAATTTTATCACGGTTTTCCCCTTCTGCATCAGTGACTTATTGAAATGACATTCATAATGAAAAAAGCAAGAAGTTTTTCTTCCTACTTTTTCTCTCTTCAATTAACTCTGTAGGTGAGCACATCAGCTACACAGAATTCCTGGTACATTAATCAGAGGGAAACCATGTGAATTCAGAAAGATCTATGGTTCCACTCTTAGATTTAGCAAAAATGACTATGGTAATCCTCATATAATTGATGTATTTGATATATTTCAGATTCCAGTTTCAATAATGATTCAGCACCATGGTTTAAGGATTCAATCCATTTGAAGAGCCACCCTCCAACCAGGAATGAAAACAAAGAGGAATTCTGTGACTTTAATTTCCATTTCCTCTTCTTTTCCTTCTGCTTTATCCAAATCCTGCTCATTCCTCCAGGATTAAAGGCCCACACTCCTCATTCAACCCTGCCTGACCATGTCCGCCCTCACCTACCAGGTTCCTCTAAAAGTCTGCAACATGAATATAAAGTAAGTCCACTCCATGTTACACAACCATTTTTTTCACTCTTGCTTGCTTTGGTTGTCTTATCTCCAAAGTGGAGTTTCAAGTTTCTTTACCCATTTCCTCTCCACCAAGCCCACCAAGACCTTCACCCCCAATACAGTGCTGACATGACTATTTTTGCAGGTTAATTAACTTAAATAAAAGAGCCCAGTTCAGGAAATGTTCTTCTTAGTTGTGTCACGTGTAGTGGCAGTTGAGAAGACTTTGTAAGAAGATAGTATGGTACCTCTTACAGTCTTCAACCATTTCAGTCAGTAGTTTTCAGTTATCAGCTTAGTCATTGTAAATCATATGCTTGCAATGATTAAGGGTAAAGAAAAAATTTATTATAATGCGAACTGGATGCTCAAGTCCAAGATATAGATAAAAACCTACTTAGAAGTGTTCTTTTTTGAAAAGCGTAATCAGTATTTAGATGCAATTTTGTCCAGATTAATGGTTTAAAAGCTATATAGCCAACGTACTAATTGTATTTTTTCTTGAGTATGAAAGTGGGCATTATTAAGAATAAAATTTTATACAAAGATATCTTGTAATTTATTTACAAATCATGTTTTGTAATATAAATTTTCCTGCTTTATACAACCTATAAAAATTCAAATTTAAAGAAACATTAAGGATCAATTATTTTACCAAAAGATTTACCAGGCGACTCCATTTTTAAAAATTGTTTCATACTAGTACATCAACAATTAGTACCTAAACAATTCTATGACTTGCTGAAATGAAAAAGATGTGTACAGTAGCCACAGCACACCCCTTGGATACATTGAGATGTGGGGAAAGCATAGAAACATACAATTCTTAGCTGTTTCCAGCCAACAGATCATCTAAAATGATATATTCTAATGCTTTCTACATTCTTTCCATAAAGAAATGACCAGGAAGAAAACACTTAGATATCTCTGAGGAGCATAATGTCCCAAAATTTCTCACAGTCAAGTCACAAAGATTTAATGACCTACAACAAAGCAAACCAAAGCAACACGACCACCTGCTGAGGAAGGTGAGCAGAAGACTGGCTGAGCCTTGCAGCCCGGCCATTGTACAGCCCCTATGAAACCAGCCACATGGGGCACCTACAAGATGAACCCTAGACTAATGCTCATCCCCATGCACACCCTCTTTCCTCACATGCTCTTTGTGTCGTCCTGGCCACCGTTTGCTTTGGGGTAGTGGTTTCCATTCTCGTTCAGCCGCCGAGACATTTAGCTGTTGCCTTGTTTCATCACCAGTGTTAGAACCTCGCGGCACATGTGGATTGCCTTGTTAGAGATTCCCAGATTCCTGCCCAAGTCTCATCTTGGGCCCAGCCTTGGAATTTCTGTGTCAGAATTTGTCTCTCATGCAGTTTCTTCTGTCTTCATTGATAATCATTAATAGTTAAAGCATGCTGATATCCATGAAAGAGGAATTGTCTGCATGTATTATGACATCCAGCTGGCTCCTGGTACCTAAGATTTTATGGTCTCATATCTGCATCAAGTTCCTCAGAACACATTTCAAAAGTAAAGAGTTCAAAAACTAAAATGTGTTTGTAAGTAGTTCATTTTTCCTAATCTTGACATCTAATTTGATAATACTTTACTTAACTAAGAAACATGCCAGCATTGTGTTAATTATTCAGCCCTTCCCAGGCTTCTGCAAGCTTTAATTAGTAAGAGAAGTTTTCAGGACAAGTTGTAATTTGCATGCCAACAAATTTTCTTATAAATTACACAGTAAAGGTAAAATTAGGTAGTACATCAACTCCCTTTATGCAGCTAGATCTATTATATGGATAGATTAGCTATGGCTTGTACCTGAATATGCAGCCATGAGACTTGGTGAGCATTTTGTTCCATTTTTCCCCTACCTTAGACCTGTGATTACAATTTCATTTTGATTTTCTTTCCTGTAAATCTCTATTTGCTATAATAGCACCCTAATTCGCAAGCCAAAATAACTGCCTGAAAACTATACAAATATTGTCCTTGTAACCTTAGATAGTTCCAGAAAAATAAAAGGATTTTGATATGGCTTACTAGAGTGTGTCTTACTCAGTAAATAACAAATATAATATCAGAATAATTTTGAAAACTAGACTTATTTCAAGAGGAAAAATAAGACTTGATTTGAATGAGGCCATTTTTGCCAGGACATCAGGGTCCAAGATCATACAGTATTAAGCTTATTTTTTATGTACTTATTTTAATATGAATGCATTTCCTACAATGTACTCTGACTTTCTTCTTCTAAATAAAATTACATTTATATGCATTTATGAAAGCATTTTATTTAGCTTACTTATCCTTCTTGGCCTAAAGAGTGTGGACTGTCCGAGGGAGTTCATGCTCTTGATTTCAATTTTTGCTTTAAAAGGTAATTCCTGGGCTTCCCTGGTGGAGCGGTGGTTGGGGGTCCGCCTGCCGATGCGGGGGGCGCGGGTTCGTGCGCTGGTCCGGGAGGGTCCCGCGTGCCACGGAGCGGCTGGGCCCGTGGGCCGTGGCCACTGGGTCTGCGCATCCGGAGCCTGTGCTCCGCGGCGGGAGAGGCCACAGCAGTGAGAGGCCCGCGTACCATAAAAAAAAAAAAAAAGTAATTCCTAAAAAATTGTATTAGAAGGAGATCTTATAAATTTTAACGAATCCCCAAAGTGGACTTATTAGACGGTACGGTCCTACTGTCTCAGTTACCTCCTTTCATCCAGAGACATTGCACCTGGACAAACAGCTGGTGTATGAAGAAATGATGTTGCCCAAAATCGCCCTGTCAGGACTCTGGACACTGACAAAAGCAAACATTGAACAAAGAAGTGGTAATTCATGAAAAGCAGGTGGATTTTGTGGGAGAGGAGCAGAAGTCTGTTCCTCCCTGGGGCTTCCCTCAGTCCCCACACAGCAGGGTTGGTGAGATAGTTCTACCAGTTGGGACAAGTTGGGATGACCAGCAGCTTTAGTGCCCAAGGAGCCTGACTTGACTGAGTGTGGAAGGTAAGACAACAATGCTCACAGCATCTTCTGTGATAACAACAGTACTGGTGGTCAATCAACAGAGAAGAAAAGTGACTGCCAAAGTTGTGGGTTGGTTCAGGCAAACAACAGATTGACAGACTAGCTGGAAACTTAACAGGGAGATCTAAGAAATGAGACAGCCATAGGGGTATCGGATTAATGACTGGCTGACCAAAACACTACTCAGACACAAGGTGACCTGAGGAAGCCCGCCTAAAATAATTTAAAATATATATAATTTTAAACTGAGTAGAAACAGCAGCAGCCACACACCATAGAGAAACAGATCCCATTGATTTACCCCAGGCAAGGTACTACACAAACAAAAAGTAAATTCAACAATTCAACAACAAAAACTCTCCAGGGATAAAACATCAGAATCCTCGGTTGCTAAACTTTTATCAGAAATGTTCAGTTTCAAATAAAAAACTGAGACTTGCAAAGAAACACTAAAGTTTGACCTATATTCAGGGAAAAAAAAAAATCAGGCAATAAAAACTGTCACAGAGAAAGCTATTTTAAATACATTTTTAAAACTACAGAAAATTATTGTAAAGAGAATGTAGAAAAGAACATATATATATATATATGTGTAACTGAATCACTTTGCTATACACCTGAAACTAACAAGATATTGTAAATCAAATATATTTCAATAAAAATTTTAACAAATAATTAAAGGAAACCATGACAACAATGACTCAAAAGTAGAGAATCACATCAAAGAGAGAGAAATGATTTTTAAAAAGAACCTAGAAAAAAATTTGGAGTTTAAAAGTATGATAACTAATACTTAAGAAAAAATCATTACAATGAATCAATAGTATATTCTAAGGGCAAAAAAAAAAGTAACAGAACTTAAAGAATAAACTCTCCCAATGCTTTACAAACGCTCTCAGAAACTACAGAAAGGGAGACCAGTTTTCAACTCATTTGATAAGGCCAGTGTTAATTTGACACCAAAAACAAAACAAAGACATTACAAAAATAATGAAAAATTATAGGCCATTATTCCTCAATAATATAGACACAAAAATCCTAACACATATTAGCAAACTTAACCCAGCAATATTTAAAAGAATTAAATAATATGACAAAATGAATTTATCTTCAGAAAGCAAGTTTGGTTATACATTTGAAAATCAATAAATGTAACTTTCTATGTTAATATGATAGAAAACAAATAGACCCAGGAACAGCATTTGAGAAAACTCCAACCCTTATTCATTATAAAAAATTCTTCAGAAACTGGGAAAAGTACTGCCTCAATCGCATATAACACATCTATGAAAATCCTATAGATATCATTACATTTAATTGAGAAAGACAATGCTTCTTAAAATCAGGAACCAGGCAAGAATGGATGTCTACTCTCATTGCCTCTATTCAGCAATGAGAAAGAAAACAATAAGAAAAAGAAAACAAAATAGAAAGGAGAAAGAAGAAGGAAGGAAAGATGGAGAGAGGAAGAATACAGATTGGAGAGAAGCAAGTGTAACTGCTTTTATTGACAGGTATCATGAGCCTTTAGATAGAAAATCTTAAGTAATCCATTTAAAAAATATTGCCAGAACTAACGAGTTCAGCAAGATCATAGGATACAACATTACTTTACAAAAAATAAATTGAATTTCTAGGTATTAGCAACAAAAAATCTGAATATAAAATTAAGAAGAAAATTTCACTCAGAGTAATACCAAATGGTAGTATACTTAGATATAAATTTAATTTCTAAAATTACAATACTTGTTTACTAAAAATTATAAAATGTTGCTAAGAGAAATTTTTAAAAATCTGAATAAATGGAAAGAAGTTCCAAGTTTATGGATAAGAAAATTCAATACTGTTAAGAAGGCAATTATCCCCCAATTTATCTGCAGATTTCACAGAATCAAGTTTGTGGAAATTGACAGGCTTATGCTAAAATTTACACTAGATGTGAAGACACCCAGAAGAAGTAAAACAATTTTGAAAAGGAAGAAGTTGGAGGAATTCCAATAACTGATTTTAAAACTTACTATAAAACATATAAAGTAAATAAGACAACATAGTACATACATAAGGATAAAAATATAGATCAAAAAGACAGAATTGAGAGTCCAGAAATAAATTTTTACATTTATGGTCAAGCGACATTCCACAAAAGGCCCAATACAATTTAACTGACAAAAGATGGTCTTTTCAATAAAGATGCTGGGACAATTGGTCATTCATGTGCAAAGGATGAATTTAGCTTCTTACATTCCACCTTACACAAAAGCTTACCTCAGAATAGATAGAGTTTCAACTATAAGATTTATGGGAGAAAATCTTCATGATGGTGGATTATGCCGAGTTATCAGTCACTACACCAATAGTACAATCCAAAAAAAATAAATAATTGGTATATTGGACCTCATCAAAATTAAAAACATTCACACTTCAAAAAATACCATTAATGAGATGAAAAGTCAAACCACAGATTAGTAGAAAATATTTCTTAATCATGCATATATCTGATAAAGAACTGAATAACTTGTATCTAGAATAACAAACACTGCTGAATGTAAAGGAGACAGCCCAGTTTAGAAATGGGAAAACTAATTGCACAGGCATTTTACCAAGTAAGATATACACCTGACTAATGTGCACATGAGAAGATGTTCATTATTATTCGTCTATAGGGAAGTAAAAATCCAAACCACAATGAGATACCGTTACAATCATTAGGTTGTAATCACACACAAAAAAAAAAGCAGAAGAAGAAGGGGGAGGAGAGGAAGAGAAACAGGAAATGGAGGAAGAAAAAGAAAAGAAAAAGCATTGGCAACGATGTGGAGAAAATGGAACCCTCACACATTGCTGGTGGGTATGTAAAATGGTACAGCCACTTAGGAAATCATGTGTCAGTTTCTCTGAAAAGTTAAACATAAACTTGTCAATGACCCAGAAATTCTACTCCTAATTATCTAGCCAAGAGAAATGAAAGCAACTCCACACAAAGATTTGTACATGCATGTTCAGAGTAGCATTACACATAGTAGCCAAAATCTAAAAACATTTCAAATGTCTATCAATTGGTGAGCGAATAAACAAGATGTGTACAGCTATTCAATAGAATATTATTCAGTAATAAAATGAAACTACTGATACATGCAAGCACATGGATGAGCCTCAAAAACATGATGCTAAGTGAAAAGTAGCCAGAAACAAAAGTCTTCAGACTGTTTAATTCCACTGATATGAAATAATCATAAAAGACAGATCTATGGGGCCAGAAAGCAAAGCAGAGTTTTCCAGAGGCTGAGGTGGGAGAATATTTGTTGATAATTATTTAAGCCAAGTGATGGGGGGTTATTATACTCTTCTTTCTACTTTCATGTATGTTTAAAATTTTTCATGAACAAAAGTAAAACAAAGTCAAAAGTGGACTCTGTTGTCCACTCTGTTGTCTCTATTAGGCAGATACCAACAGGCAAACAAGAAAATAATGCAGCACAAATAAGCACCCTTCCTCGAGGAAAGGACTGATCGTGTTCCTTACACCACAACGTTCAAACGCATGATAATTAGCTGTCTTTTCTGGGGGGTTGTTTAAGATCTGGTTAAGGGTAGTGTGTATGCAAATTAACAGGACTGCTTCCTCCTTATTACAGTCAGTCAGATGATGGCATTTATTGTCCCCAGACAAACAAACAGTCACCAAGACAATCAAGGGCAGAGTTAGCAATTCCTGATTTACAAATTCTTCTTGAAATGTCCAGCGATTAGGAGAAAACGCCTTCACTGGACTCCCAATGTGCTGAGCGTGTTCAGTCTATTCACACTTACTCATTTATTCTTCGTAATATCGAGTGCATATTCCAGGTGACAACCCCCAAAAGGGGAATTTGTTGTCATAATTTTGTCCAGATGAAAAAGCTGAGCCTCACAGAAATTGTTATTCTTGTAAAATCACTCCAAGAATTAAGTGGCTTAAGCCAGAGGAGGTTGAAATGTATAACATCAACCTCCTAAGCAAGTGTTTTTTTCTAATACGCATATACAGCCATGCATGTATGTGTTTGTGTACCTGTGTGTGAGTGTGTGTGTACGCATGCACACATGTCTGCCTACTTCCTAATGCTGACCCTAATGCCGGCTGTCAAGGCCCAAAATCCTCTCCCAGCTCATATTCCTACCACCAGACTCCACCTCACATATATATCACAGGAATATTCACACCTGCAGGAGTTTACAAGCACACACAAATGTTCAGATACATTTAGTTATTTTTCCAAAAGGATGGGGGAAGGCTACCAATGGGATGGGTTGACGGTGGGAGCACCTGGACGTTTCTTCATACCTGAGAAGAACAACTGCAGAGAAGAGCGTGGTGGACAGAAGCCGGGGTGCTGATGCCAGCAGAGTGGAGAGGAAGGGCTCCGTGCTGCCTTTGTGATAAGACACAAGGGCCCTGCTAGTGAACACGGGCCACCTATGGCAGTGTGAGATTATGCTGAAATTCCAAACTGTAGAACATAAAACTAAAGGAAGGAAAATGAGCTTTATCGATTAGGCCTTCCAGATTAGGCAGAGGAAAAGTCAAAGTGGCTTTCACCCAAAGAAAAAGCCAAGCAATCTCCCTGATTTGTGGTTTGCATAGCACATTAGTTATAAAGACGTGAAGACAGATCAGCGTACTTTCCTGTTTTGATGGTCTTGGGGGTGCCATGGCTGCGTCTCCCATGGGTTTTTTGTCTGGCCTCCATGGGGGCCTCAGGGAAACCTGGCTGAATGTGGTACATCAGTTGAAGTGGCCTGAACCTGTGTGCTCCTTTTTAATTTTTAAAGCAACTTCGGACCCTATGGTGTTTCTCCTGGAATCCCGCTTTCTGAGATGGCTCTAACTAGGTGACATGTCTCATAGCCTGAATATGGTCAACGAGATAGGGTAAACTGCAAGGAAAAAGGTATAAAAACTTGACTGTTCATGTGCAACCCATCTGTCTCACCCTGGCATCAAACGCTATCCAAGAGAGAAAGCAATCTTTCTTTTAGTCATCACAACATAGAGGGCAGAGGGTGGAGCACAAGCTCTTCCCCTAGCTTCCTCCATTGCTCCTCTTTTGCTCTCCCACCCTGTCTCCCTTCAACAGAAGAGGTCTGATAACTTTCTCTCTCTGAGCATCCTCCTTCCTTTCCTCCCTCCTCATGTTTTCCCTTGATCTTTTCTATCTCTACGTGTTCTTCTGGAAAGGAGCTTGCTCCACCCTCATCTGGCAGAGCTAGCTGGTTTAGGGAATGAATACATTCTTCCCAGCTGCTTCCTGGAAGAAACAGTAACTATGGACATCCTCTGTCTCTTCTGGGGAAGCTGTAGATCTTTCTTCAGAGTAACAAATCTAAACCAAAATACCATTTCTTAATCTATTACTATTAATTTCAAAACATCCACATGTTATTACGTTAACACTTCTCGTGTCCTTTTATTATACTTTTATTATAAACCTCCACCTCATCAGGAGGGAAATGGTGAACATACAAAGAATTTTCCAGCCTCAGACTCATTCCATAGACATAGACTGAGAGCCTGCTCATAGAGTTTCAGACACTCTGCTAGGACCAGGAATGCACAGGTGTATGTGGTAGAGCCCTGTCCCTCAAAACTTTATATTTGTTGGGGGAAGGGGACTGTCAAGAAAACAGACAAGTATAATACAAAGTGATTTTAGCCATGATAGAGCTAAGCACAGCATACTGTGGGGACATACAGTGCAGACTGTTTTGTTTGGCCTGTACTGGGATACAAGGAAGGGCTACTGGTCAGTCCTGGATTAATTCATTCATTTAAGATACATCTATTCAGTGCCTACCTTGTGGCTGACACTACTAGGTCCTGGGAATACAAATGTGAAGGAACTCAGGACCTGACTTAGAAAATTTCAGAATCTAATTGGGGAAGCAGAAAAGTGAAAAAGAACATCACATAGGTCAATGGCTTGTGTTCAACTTACTCTAATCCTACCTTTCCAGAAAAATACACAAATCCTTGGATAAGCTTTCCTGATAAGAAATCCAATTGCTAGAAATTTATATTAAGACAGCTCTTTGGAAAAAGACCTTTCCAAGTTCAATGAACTAAACCTGAACATTTTTGTTTGTAAACATTACCACACCAGCTTGCTATGGCTAGAACAAGGTAATGTCTATAGATGACAGTAATAGACTTTTTACTAATGCTAACCATACTTGTATTGATACCATTATTTTTATACAGCATGCCATCACAAGTTATCTACTCTAATGATGATTAACATTTAACTTAACTTAGACCAGATAACTGGGTAGACTTCAATATTAGCATAAAATATACTAAGCAAGTCATTGATTCTTCTATCAGTTCAGAATCACATACAATAAGCATTTTCCCAATACATTTATCCAGATGATAAAACACTTGCAAGTACCACAACCACTATTCATTTGACCAGACTGAATCTGTTACAAGTTTGTAAAATGTCCTAGGCCCAAAGTTGATACAAGGATTACTTTATCTCTTGTTGAATAAGAGTCTAATTAAATGTGCACAGCTCTACCCAAATGAGATGGTAGGTTCGTTTCAATGTTACTTAGTAATCAGAGCTTTAGAAAACTATGCAACCTTTATAATCTCAGAATCATTGGCATTGTTCTTCATGTCCCAGACTTTTAAAGAATTGTAAGGGGGAGGTATAGACCTGGTATAGTTAAAAAAAAAAATAGTGATAATAGTCTTCTGAGATTAGGTAGAATTGAATTCAATTGAATTCAATTCCCATTGTTGGGAAAAAATAGTGATAATAGTCTTCTGAGATTAGGTAGAATTGAATTCAATTGAATTCAATTCCCATTGTTGGGAAAAATGGATATGAATGCAAAAAATAAAACTGAAACCTACCTCACACCATATATAAAAATTAAATCAAAAAGGATCAATTACTCAAATACAAGATCCAGAAGTATAAAAATCTTAGAAGAAAATGTAAGGGTAAATCCTTATGACCTTGTATTTAACAATGTTTTCTTAAATATGACACCAAAAATACCAGCAACAAAAGGAAAAATAGATGTTAGATTTTACCAAAATTTACTTTTTTTTCATCAAAGTACACAATCAAGAGAATGGGAAAAATATTTGCAGCATTTTCAAGAGAATGGGAAAATTATTTGCAAATCATATAACTGATAAGGGTGTAGTATCCAGAATTTATAAAGAAATCTTATAATTCAGCAACAAAAAGTCAAAACCCTTTTTTAGTCGGCAAAGAATTCACATAGAGATTTGTGCAAGGAAGATATACAAATTGTCAAAGAGTACCTGAAAAGATGCTCAATGTCATTTGTTAGTAGGGAAATGCAAAACAAAACTACGATGGATAACCAGGTAATACCCACTAGGATGGCCACAATTTAAAAAAAAAATAGAAAGTAACAAGTTTTGGCAAGGATAAAGAGAAATTGAAACCCTTATACATTACTGGTGGGAATGTAAAATGATGCAGCCGTGTAGAAAACAGCTTGGCGTCTCCTCAGAACCCTAAAGCATGGGATTACCGTATGGCACAGCAACTCCACTCCTACGTGTACACCCCAAATAACTGAAAACAGGTGTTCAAACAAAAACGTGTACATGAAGGTTCAGAGCAGCTCTATTCACAATAATCTAACAGTAGAAACAACTTACATGTCCATCAACAGACGAACAGGTAAACAAAATGTGGTATATTCATACAGTGAAATATCAGCCATGAAAAGGAATGAAATACTGGCACATGCTACATCATGGATGAACCTTGAAAACATTATCCTAAGCGAAATAAGATAGACACAAAAAGACAAATAAATATTGTGTGATTCAATTTATAGGACGTACCTAGAATCATCAAACTCATAGAGACAGAAAGCAAATGAGAGGTGTCCAGGGACTGGGTGGAGGGAGGAATTGGGGATGGCTGCTAATGGGTTTTGGGATGATAAAAATTTTGGAACTAGGAAGTGAAAATGGTTGTACAACACTGTGAATGTACTTAATTCCATTAAATTGTGTACTTTAATATAGCTACAATGGTAAATGTTGTGCTCGCTTTAGCAGCACATATACTAAAATGGTAAAATGTTATGTGTATTTTACCACAATAAAAATATTTTTAAGTGGAATAAAAAGAACAAATACATTTACTAAGTAATCTGGTATATGTAGATTACTATAAGGGTAGCATGCTCTCTCCAGTGATGCAGAGATGTGTAAGATTCTGTCCCTATACACTGAAGTTTATATTGTACTGTGGCTAAGAACTACCTGAACGAGTAAAATTCAGTATTTTACACCTGACTAAAGATACTATTTAAAACGCCCTGGGAACCCTGAGAAAAGAATACTTAATTCTTCCTGGAGAGAGGAATGTATTCTACTTAGGAAGGATAACAAGCACAGTAAGTTTTTTTTTTTTATAATAATGAATAATGAATAGTATTTCTTCTGTTAGAAAAGTAGAAGGACGTTTCAGGTAAGGGAAACAAAGTAGAGCAAAACACAAACACATAACGTGTACAGGTACAGGCATGAAACAAAATACAAATTCAGTCATCTTGGTGAAGTCATTTATGGTTATAATAAGAGCTAACAGTTTACAAAGTTAAGTTATTTAATTTTCATAAATGCCCAAACACGGAGGCACAATTACCTTTGCTTCTATTTTACAAAATGTGAAACTGTGACTAAAAGGAGAACAGTAATTTCCCGAAGCTGCAAAGCTAGCAAACCACTGAAGCTGCCATTTAGACCAAGTTCACACAATGCCCAAGTTTGTTCCCATAACCACTCCTCATTGTGCTGCAAAGCAGTTGGGATTGAGAATTGAGACACAGCAGGGAATAGATGAGGTAGGTCTCCCATGAATCTCATCCTCCAGGAAATGAGAGCAATTGAATGTGGTTTTTTGTACGAGAGTAATCAAATGTGAATTTAGAAGTATTACTCTGGCAGTGATGTGGAGAAAATGAACTAACATCTACTCAGATGTTTTACTCTGATCACCTGTCTGGGATGTTCTGGAGCTGAGGGAAGGAACAAAAGAGAAGCACAAATGAGGCACAAGGAACTAACACATGAACGCGCGTGTATTCCTCGCTCTTTATATCACTGTCTTACTCAACTCCAATAACGATTCAGAAGGTTTAAAATTGTAGTTTCTGTTTTATGATGAACTTTGGGCTTAGAAATTTTAAATGATCTATGTAAATCACCTGGCTGGAAAGTCATGGATTTGGGATCAAATCCAGGCTTTTTTACGACCAAAGTCCATGCTCACTAACAGTGTCATAACATCTAAACCATTTTCTGACTTTATAAATGTTGTTCAAGCCTGCAAAACTGGTGAGAAGTAGGCAGACACTGCATGTGTGGCTTCAACAAGCTTCAGTGAGAATTCCGTCACAGAAATGCCTTCAGCAGTGACTGTCATGGAAACTTCTTTTGACTTGATTTATTGTTGATTTTATCATTCTGATGTCTGTGCTGGTATAACTCAAGTGGGTGCTGTTCTCACACCTGCCCATCAAGTTTTGTCTGGTCTCTTTGGCTCGTGTGCACGATTGTCCATTTCTTTGTCTGCCAAACCACTAACTAAAAATGATTTTATTTATCATTATTTCTTCATCCTCTTAAGAGGATGGAGTTATCAATAAATGTACACGTAATATCCCCATCTTTAACCAGATACTGTAATTTTCAACGCCTTGGCCTTTCCTGGTGTGTTACACCACCTATTTCACTTTGTCACGTGGATGTCATCCAAGCCAGCTCTTTATGTTTGTTTGCTTCTTTTCTCTCTCAGGGAAGAAAATTTTGACATATTAACAATAATTTACAAAGGCTTAAATGATTTACTTCAAAAAAATCTCAAAATTCATAAAATCATTATCTTCGTAGATATATTTTTGAGTTTTTTGAGTTTCGGTAAAAAAGCGCACAGCCAGAACGACATGGATAAAAGACAAACCTGAACAAACTCTCATTCACGCGTGTCAGCTGTGTCCTCAGGATGAAGGTCTTTCCCTAAACCTGCCATAGTCTAGCTCCTCATTCTTATGCTGGGTTTTTGAACACTTCAACCTGCCCCCAGCACTGCTACTCTATTTCCCCAGGAAGCAATTCCTTCAATACATCACATTCCCTCTTCGTCCTTACCCATTTGTTCTTCCTTCTTGGCACTCCTGTCCTCTCTTCCTCAGATTAGTAAACTTTCTCAAGTCCCAGTTCAAATTTCACCCCACTAGGAGGAAGCTCTCTCTGTTTTTCTAAAATATATGCTTCCACACCAATTTTCCCATGTATGATTGTTTTCTCTTTGTACATGCTGCTGCTTGACATATAGAACTCAGTGAATGAGTAAATCAATTCTTTGCATTGAATAAATATTTAAAAACATTTGAAATATGAAAATGATGAATAAGTGAACCAATGAATAATTATGCACCTACAGATTTTAGCAATTTTAATATTTGTGATTTAAAAAAATATCCTGAAATAACATTAGATTACAGCAAAGGTGAAAACACAGTGTAGAGAGTTCCTGTGTACCTCTCATCCAAATCCCTCCATGTTAATATATTATACAATTAAGAAGTTAAAGAAAAGAGTAACATTGGCACAATGATATTAATTAATGTACAGGTTTTATTCAAATTTCTCCAGTTCTTTTCATGAGTATCCCTTTTCAGTTCCAAGATTCAACCCATGGTCTCACATTGCCTGCACTTATCACGCCCTTGTCTTCAATGACCTTCACAATTTAAAGAATACTAGACAGGTGTTTCGTACAAGGTACCTCAACTTGGGTGTTCCTGATATTTTCTCATGATTAGACTGAACTAATGGATTTTTGAGGTTACCACAGATTACACAGATCACAGAGATGATGTGCCTTCTTATTGTACCATAACAGTAGTATTCGATGTCAAAACGACTTATTTCTGGTGGTCTTCATCACTTTGTTAAGTAGTTTCTGTCAGATGTCTCCACTGTAAATTTGCTGTTTTTCCTTTTCATACTGTATGTGCGAGAAGCCTGTTACCATGTACAGCTCACACCCACTGGAGGGGAATTAGGCTCCACCTCCCAGAGGAAGAATTATCAAAACATTTGTAGACACATGTTAAAACCACTGCAGCAATTAATACATATTTTGTGGGAGAGACTCTTAGGCTATGAAAATTTTCTATTTCTTCTTAAAGTTTTGTCCCCTAATTATAGCATTCATCAATGACTGTTGCCTGCAGTAATTATGGCTGTGGTGTTCTAATGGTGATTTTCTATTTCTCTCATTCTTTCTACATATATTAATTGGAAGTCTTTTCTAAAAATAGTTGTCCTTACTCTCCCACCCGTTTGATTATTTATTCAAGCATATGCATTAATGCTGTTTGGACTCTTGGATATTTATTTTATTCTCTGGGTTATAATCATAAATGATATAGTAACTTATTTTTTTGTTTCGATTGTCCTAATCTAGCACCATAAGTTTCTAAACTTCCTCTCTTGACAGCCTAGCTGTCATCACCTACAAAGTATATAGTTACTTGTTTAGGGTAAATGTAAAGTAGTTTAAAAGTTGCTAATATGCACCTCTATGAAGGGCAGTTTAACCAACAAGAGAACAGTGCTTATGTAGATTTGTTTTTGTTTCCACCGTTATAGTATCAAGAAAAATTGCCAAAGCTATGTTGGCCAGCTTCTTTATCCCCAACCCCTTCAGTGCAATTATGTCAGACATTAGCAATAATATCAGATTTATTTATAACAGACTGAACTCTTCTCTGAATTCCCCCCAAATCTCAGTTTAATTTCTTTTATTTGCGTAAAGTAAAATTCAGTTTTTGTGTCGTGCAGTTCTAGGTGTTTTGACAAATGCATGAGCTCGTGAGCCCACCATCCCAGTCCCACACAGGGCATTCCATCACCCAGAGCTTCCTTCGTGTTTTCTACTTGCTGCCAGCAGCCCTCTTCTCCACCAAACCAAGGCAATCGCCATCCATCTTCCCTCCGTATAGTTTTGTCTTTCTCAGGGCAGCACATAAATGTCTGTATTCTTGCACTCAGCAAACCTCATTTGAGATTCATCTACGTTACTGCATGAATTCATAGCTCATTCCTTTTTATCTCTGAATATTCCATTATATTCATTTTTGTGTTAACCCATTGATAGACTCTTGATTTCTTCCAACTTTTGATAATTATGAATAAAGCAGCAATAAACATTATGTGTAAGCTTTTATGTTAACCAAAAAATTTTTTTATTAAGATTTTATTTTTTTAGAGAAGTTTTAGGATCACAGCGAAATTGAGAGGAAGGTACAGAGAGTTCCCAAATACCCGCTGCTGGGACAGGTGTGTATTCATGTTTCATTAGAGGTACAGATTTTCCCTCTTACTTCTTTCTTCCAGCTGCAACGACTTTCCATAATTCTCTAAGTTGGCAGTTTTTACTCCTATTTTACTGAAGATTACGGTTTTTGTTTCTTAGGGGAGATAAGGAAGATGGGTCTGGGAAGAATTTTGGTTTGATTGCTGTTACCCTTCCCTAGTTGGCAACATGGAAACTTTCTTAAATTGTCCCAACTTTCTGCATGAGTGCCTGCTTGGATTCATGCAGGAAAAGCCTGTAAATGGGATATAAGACCCTGATGACTGGTGCTCGTGGACATCATCCTCTCACAGTAGCCCAAGCTCTGCCTCTAAGAGTTGATTAAACACTTAGCTGAATTTTATGACTGGCTTGTGTGCTGTCTGGCAGTGTCTGCTGTCGGTTTGTAATCACCGGGACTGTTTCTCCCTGCGGTCACTCTCTCTCCCCATATTTTGGGTTAGTTGTTTTTCCTGTGACATTTGTTCTCTGATGAATTCAAGAGAAGTTATCAATTTGCATTTTACAGCTTTTTTTCTTGTTGTATAGGGTGACACAATTTCCAGTTCTCTGTATTTCTGAGCTGAAACAGGAAGTTCATCAACAATTTTTTTTAATTTAATTGTGTTATTTTACAAAATAATTTACCTAGAATCCACAAGTTGATGACACTGTGATTTGATGACAGCATGATTAGAAACAGGGATGAGGTGGGGAAATAAGGAAGTATTTGAGATTTCTGAGGCCACGTGATTGTTGGCCAGTTAGATGTGGGGAGTGGGAAAGAAGGATTGGTTAAGGATTTTCCATACTTGTAGCATCTCTGATACTCCCTTAAGTGATTTCTCATGTGGTCAATTAGAAATTGTTTTTGAGAAACTTTCTTTTTTTCTAGGTTGTTTTCATTCATCTTTTGCTTCTCTAGTCAACATTAGAATCGGGACTTTCGACCCATTCTGTGGAGATATTGGGAAATATAGATTTAAGATGTCATTTATCGGTCACTTCTCTATTGGGAAATATAATTCCTTCCCTCTATACTACTCAGGGAAATATTCCAGAAGTTGTAGGTCAAGGTGTCGTTCATAAGAAATTGTTCTGAAACCAGCTGACTGAGGACACTGCTTCCATTTCAGCTCTAAGTTGGTGTTGGTTACTCTCCACTCCCATGCTCATGTGCACACAAGTTTGTCATATTTCTTAAAAATGAATGTGTGTCCAAAGCATGACTCAGGGAAAAGCTAGGTTAGCATCCTATCTCTCTACATATAATATATAAAATAATATTTTAAATTATACACACACCCAGGCATACACACACACATGTACATACTACACTGGCATTCAAGCTCCAATGGACATTGCTGGATTAGATTGAATCTTTTTCAAAGCCCAAATCCAGTTGCTTTGGAATCTTTCTGGAGTAGGTGTGCTGTGAAATAGACACATCTGCCTTGAATGAAAATAAATGGAAGACCTACCATATTCTACCAGCAGAAACTATTTGAAGTTTTTCTAAAACAATTTCTTGGTAAACGGCTTAGTCTCCTTCAAGGTGATCTACGACTTTCCCAGGCATCTTGCTCTTCAATTCTTCACTTCAATTCAACACTTCAGTTCGTCAGCAATAGATTGCTGAACTTACCTCAGGGTTTTAGCTTTGAAATATATCAAGCTGAAAATGGCTGAGAAGATGCATATCCCAGACTGCAGGGCTTTAAAGAAGTGTCAGAAACCACAAATTTCAAATCCAAAATGATTCTCTCAGATACTGTGTGTTTTCACATTTGTGAGGGGTATCTCTTAACACATAATTATCTAACATGGTCCATATTTTCACCTGTAAATACATGATGTATATCAAACTGGAAAATGCTGATAATATTATCTATGCCTTGGAGACGTAAGCAATTAAACTGAGTGAGAAGAAAAGCAAGTGGAAAGAAAATATTTCCAGAGTCATCTTGAAAACATTTCTCTCCATGATTTCCCCTAAAGTTTTTAAAGCACACACCTTGATTTATTTGTTAATCCTTGGACTGATTCAAATAGTTGAGGTCAATAAGTCCCCTCTTTTTAATGAATTAAGTTTTATTTCTATGGTAATTTAGAAGAACAACTCATATTCTTCATTACCCCTGTATATTCACACATTTAGTCCTAAAATGTAGAGATATAAAGACTCAGGTATCAGTTAAAGGCAAAATGTGGAAATAAAACAAGAGTAGGATGTATTGACAAATACTCTTAAGGATGAATTGTAAGGACACTCTTTATTAACTAAAGGTTAAGCTGATTACTTAACCTCTTACAACTTGACTTACTGTATCTGGAAACTGAATGCAATCATAGTAATCTCAGCAGCCATTGGGTTGATTAAGTGATAAAATGCAAATCATCTCTTACATAAAAAGTTTAATGCAGTGGTTTAGTGTAGTCAGATGCCTGGATTTAAGCCTATTACCACTTACCAGATATGTATATTAGCCAAGTTACATAAAATTATTCTTAGTTTCCACATCTGTACAATGGGGATAACTACAGTGTGTACATATTATAGCATTGCTAAAGGGCTTAAGTGAATGTATGAGTGTGTGTGTGTGTGTGTGTGTGTGCACACGTGTGAACTTATCTCAGGATAGTTTTTGCACGTAGTAGGCATTAAACAAATATCAGCAGCTAGTACATTTGTTAATAACTTTATTACTCAATTTGATTATCTTCCAATTTTATTAATAAATCATCTTCTATGTTTGGTACTGTTGGATTTATGCCTCTTAGTATTCATAGCATTTAAAACACTTATTTCAATAAAATTCTATTTTTTTCCAAGTATTTATTTGAAAGTTTCTAAATTAAATTTATACCTTTTAATAGAAAAAAATCAGTTTCTGATCATTGGCACTCATGTCTGAACAGTGGTCTCTGAAACTAGGCTGTCAAACACTGCTGATTTCTGAAAGGGTTCTGTTACCCATGATGACATTGTGCATTCAATACACGTTGCCTAAAGAGGAACTGTGCTTTGAAAATACGAATGGCACTTGTGAGAAGAGAGGAAGGAGGTTTCTTGAACATCAGTGGGTCTAATACTCTGCTTTCAAAAATGAAAAGCTGTATATCTATCTAATTATATTGTTAAAATATAGATTCTTAGAGCAGTGAATTATAATTATTTTATTTTATTTGTGCCCAACAATTATTAAAAGGTTTAAATGACATTATATTAGACTACTGCAAGATTTTGCAAAAGGGAAGATTAAATACAGATTCACTGAAGAAGAATTTTAATAACAAATCTGTATGAAAATGATTAATGCTGAGAAGAGTTTTGAATGTATGTATGTCAAAATCCAAATGGATCATGGCACAGTTATTTAAAACTTTCAATTAACAAAAAAGTGTACTACATTTGTAAAAGGAATTTCATTCCATATCATGAATTAATTAAAAATTAAAAAAAACATCCAAGTGCCTCTTTGCCTAAGTACCAAATCAATCAACACTTCTATGTTTTCTATAAGATTAAAGCTCAAGTCATAATTTTAGGTATAAATAGTGACAAAATAATAGATGATGATTTATGGAAAAATCCAAAGTCAGATCAAATTTTACTTGTTTTTATCTAAACTATAATTATTCAGGTAAATATGATAAAAATATTTTAGAATGTTTTATCCCAAAACAAAAGTTAAGACAGCAAAAAGTTGTTGCTTGATCCTCAGGTACTGAAAAGTTTTAACTAATGAAATATAATTGTTCCTCCAAGGTAGGGATATTTGAATTTTACTGTTTTTGAAAAGATAATGTATAGGTTGATTCATATAGTAAGTGACCTTCAACATCTATACAACATTTAGTGCAAAAAATAAACATATGATAAAAATGAAGCCATGTATAAAAGTTCATAATACTGGACAGAACATCATGAATATGATGCTACGAGAGTAATTTAAGTCACAAATTTAAGTAATTTAAGGTTTTCAAAACAATAAAGCAGAGGAAAAAAAAGAAGAAAAATGTGATTGATATCAACTGGAATTACCTAGTCCTTTTAGATTCAAACAAAATTAGCTTGAATTTCCATCCCATGTACCCTGGAATATTGTCTCCCTTATAATTTCACTCTCCCAAGTGTGCTGTTCTTTAGCCACATTGCCTTGCTCCGTAATGAGAGCCGATAAATTATTCTCTTCTCCCAACTGTCACCAACACAAAGTCGGGGCGTCCAAGGCAAGGTGTATTGAATATTCAGGAAAACAGAAGAGGTTTACATAGAAGCAAAGAGTAGGACACACGTGAGTGGCAATACTATGCTTTTTGGAATCATGCAAAGAAGAAATACATCTTGGTGGAGACCTGCTCTTGTTCTGAAAATAACTTAAAATTGAACATTAGAAATCTCTATCCTTAAAATTCCGTTGGATACTTAATTCTCATGGATTTGTCTTGACCAGCTTTTCCATGAACTCAGGCTAGCATCATGTCGCTGGTTTTATTCGGCCATTTTCACCTCCCCCCTCTCCTTTACCACTGCTTAACCCCAACTCCCAAATCCTGGCTATTGACACTATCTGTCTTTGCTTCCGGTTTTTTCTCACAAAACCGAGGCAACCTATTATTTTCTTCAAACAATAACAATCGTCTCTGAAGATCTGCATGGCTGATTTTAAAACAGGATGATTTCCCATGTACCTTCATGGCATTAGTTGAATGCCATCTTCTTGCTGCCATTGGAATTTTACAATTCCTTGGAAGCAGTTACTACACAGGGAGATACACAGGGACACTGAGGTCGGCTCAGTTAAACAACGTAGACCAAAGTGGGGAAATGGCATTGTCACAAGTCTGAAGTCACAGCTGGGAAGTGCAAAGTCAAGATTTGAACCCAAATCCACTTGGCTCAAAAGCACAAGCCTGTTTTACTTTTAAATGTAAAATAGACTTTTAAAATTTGCTTCACAAATCCGAAAATAAATGAAGAATCTGTTAAAGAATATATATATGTATATGTATAACTGAATCACTTCGTTGTACACCTGAAACTAACACAACATTGTAAATCAACTGTACTCCAATATAAAATAAAAATTAAATTTTAAACGAAGAAAAGAAATGAAGAAGATTAGCCAGAGGAAAAGTGTTATTTAAACTAGGACTGATGAAAACAAATATTTCCTCTAGAACATTAGTAAATTTAGAAAAGATTAGATTTAGATTTAATACATCTCCTGGGCCTTATTCGAGGTGTGATCTTCAGATTTACACCCATAGCAACATGAAATGCAGAATCTCAGGCCTCACTGTGGAACAAGTGAATCAGAATCTGCACTTTAATCAGATCCCAGGTCATCCTCAGCACTTCTGAGTTGGACATTGATCTATAACATCATATTATCTCCAAAGGTAGTCAACCAAAAATGTATATTTATGAATTAAGTGGAAGTTGCCAAACATGTGATGATATAGCCATGCAAATGGCCATGCTTCTCATGTAGAAACATATATGCTGTCATACTCATGTATATGCACACGTGATTCTTGGGTGAACAATGCCTATTTGGTAGAGATTACTAGCTTGATTCCATGGTGATGGTGATATCATTGGTGGAACCGCCCACAGCCATTGACAAAACTCTAGAAGAGGAACAGCAGGAGAGAGGCTAGCCTGCTTCCGTTTCCCTCCCCCAGGCCCATCTGAGTCACGGCTGCTCTTGGACTCCAGAGCCAAGCGGTGCTGTGCTGGAAGTAGAGGAAGTGCAGGTGTGGCCACCCCCTCTCCACACCCCCTCATCCGCTTACCTCAGCTCTGCTTCCTTCTATTTCCAGACAGGTGACTCAACTAACACCAGTGAGTAATCTCAGCATCCCACTTCTTCGGCCTGCAGTCAAACTTTTAACATCTCTATGTCCTGTTTGTCTTTCCCCTCCAGCAAAAAGGAAACTGTCTTAATGTGGCTGAAGCTACAGTGTAACGCAGTGGTTTCCCAAATTCACAGTCGTGCAGATCTCGCTGAAATGCAGACTCTGAATCAGGAGGTCTGGGGTGGGAGGTGAGACTCCCAGGCGATGCTGGTTGTCTGACCATACAGCCAACAATTACTTGTACTGGTAATAAATTGTAAAACTAGTGAAATGTGTTTGGGGAAAGTCATTTGGGAGTATCAAAAATCTTTAAGTATAGTTTGACACTGATTGCATTTCTAATGAATTTCTACCAAATAAATATTCAGGAATGTATGCAAAAATTTAGATAATATTCTTCGCATACCTATTACAATAGCAAAAATAAAATAAAAATAACCCGACTGTTCTCAAAGTAGAGTTTGTTTTGACTCAAAAAAATTATCTGAAATCACTTAATCTGAAGTCATTTGTACATAGGTTATTGAGGAAAAAGTACTGGTATGGAAACACATTCAAACTATAATTTAAAGCAAAAGATTGGCTATGACACTGCATGTTGGGGGTGAATCTCACATTTTATTACTTTATCTGAATATTAACAAATATGTGGATTATAGAGACTTTGAAGGATATGCAGGAAAGTGATTATATTATCTTCTACATTACAGTAAATAACCTTTAACTGCATAGTCTAGAAATTGAAAACCTCTTTTACACCCAGCTTAACACATCCCAATCTGACCCCAACAGAAACCCTCCTCGTCCTGTGGTCCACTCTCCAGTTACTCTTAGCTCAAGTCAGCTTCATCCCTGCATCCCCATCCTGCCTCCTCCTTCCGGGTCCCTTTCCCCATCACTGTGCATTTGGAGAGTGGACCTGGCATTTAACTCCACTCTTTCAGGAAACGTTGGCTTGAGACCCTGCATGGTAGCCTCTGGGTCCTGCCTAGACCCAGGGTCTCAGGCTCCTGATTACCAGGAGGAGGGATGAGGGTGCCTCTTACTTCTCTGCATCAGAAGCCAGGGAAGGGGGACCAAATGTTTGCTGTGGACAAGACATCAGACTTATAAAAAACCTTTTTACACCATGCAAACCTTACAAACCCCATGAGGAGTTGTCTCCTTGCCTCAGGTCCCCTGAGGATGCTGAGACAGAGGCACAGAGTGGAAGAGCCCGTGCAGCTCACACAGACGGAAGGCAGCTGAGCTGGCCTGAGTCTAAGCCTTCAGGTTCCTGATTGGCTTTTCCAGCATGGATGATTGAAAGCTGCATACAGCTTCAATTAAGCAGTGTACCTTTTCCAGTGCTTCAATTCCAAAAGCTAATTTACCAAACGGAGTGAGATAACCCTAAGTTAGAGTCTCTCTACTCATTGCTTTCAAAAGAGTATGTTCAACTAACTGGATTTTATTGTGATACTACACATAGTGTGCAGTGCAGTAGGTCTCAAACTTTATTGTACATAAAATTCATTGGGGAAAGTTGAGAAACACACAATCTACCATACAGAAGGTTCTCTTGGATATAGACCTTAGGGGTCCATCTTAACATGCCCCCTGAATGCTTCTGTGGCAGCTCTTCTACAGATCACACTTCAGGGACTTCCCTGATGGCGCAGTGGTTAAGAATCCACCTGCAAATGCAGGGGACACAGGTTCGAGCCCTGGTCCAGGAAGATCCGACATGCCATGGAATGACTAAGTCCATGCGCCGCAGCTACTGAACCTGTACTCTAGAGCTCACGAGCCACAACTACTGAGCCCGTGTGCCACAACTGCTGAAGCCTGTGTGCCTAGAGCCTGTGCTCTGCAACAAGAGAAGCCACAGCAATGAGAAGCCCTCACACTGCAACGAAGAGTAGCCCCCGCTCGCCACAATTAGAGAAAGCCCACGCACAGCAAAGGAGACACCAAAAATAAATAAATAAAAACACAAAACAGATCACACTTCAGAAGCACTGTTTTTGGTGATGACCCTTTGGTGTCCATGTAATGCAACTGGTCAAAACAAGTTTGGGCATGTATAACTGGAAGGAAGAATGCCAAAATAAACACCAGATTTCGTGTACAAGCCTGTCAAAGTAGCTGTTTTACTAGTTACATGCAGGAAAGGAAAGAACAAGGGCATTTCTGCAGTGTGTGCTGAAAACTAATATCTCAATTAAATATTATATTTAAATGTTATGAAGTGTTTAAATGCCTTACAACTTTTGCAGGACAAACATGACATTTGCAGAAAAGGAGACAAGTGAAGTTGAGGTCACTGAGCTTCTCATCTATGGATCAGGAATTGAGCCCAAAGCTGTGGACATCAGACCCTAAATTCAGTGCTCTAATCACCACTCCTCTCTTGGATGGACACCTTGGGGGATCACAGTACTTTGGGAAAAGAAAGAACTTTGAAACCAGAACATGCTAGACTTCAATCAGGCTCTACCACTTCTTAACTGGCCAGTTTTGACCAAGGTAACAAACTCCCTTGGGCACCTTTCCTCAGCAGTAAATTTGGGCTTGACTCACTTATTCAACAAATACTTACTGAGCTTCTACAATTGAGAGCACAATCAGTTGTCTCTTCTTTCACAGACTGTACCTACTGTACAAATTTGTTTTGAATATTAAAAATTAAATCCTTGAAATAACAGGGATTGATGAGCAATAAATATGCATTCTGTCACCTACACTCAGTTGTGAAGCAGGTGAAGGTTGTTGGTTGACGTGCATAAGCAATATTTTTTCTAGTAGAATACTTCAGAAAAAGAACTTTGCAACCTGTTTCTTTCCACATTTTAGGAAATGAAAAAATGTCCTGTAATGCTACACATAACAGGAAGGGTAACAAAATCAAAACAAAACCAGAACAAGAATCTTTAAAACCATTAGCTCATGTGACAATAAGTCTCTCATTAGTGGCTGCGGCTTCCATTAATTGTTGCTCTTTAGATATTTCAGGTAACTCAGCAGACAAAAGTGATACTTTGGGAGTCCTTCCTTTTATGATGAAATAGGCAATGAAGCATCATTTTTTCTTTCACTTGTCTCAACGTTATAGTTAATGATAACATGTATTTGTTACCAGGTGGAAAAATGAATCTATCATGAGACCCTCCTTGTACCATTATTAAAGAGCTTTAAGATCTTTAAGATAAAAAGATATTCTGGGCAGTGGCTCATACTGGGGGAGATGTTCAAACATAGAAAAAAGCACTGGGAAAATCAACATTTTTCACTGCGTCAGTGGCATATTTATATTCCAGAAGATTAAAAGTTGCAGTCTCCACAGCGGTCTTTTTTCTACCTTCAAAGCTACAACATAAAAGTATCAGTATCTCAAAAGAAAGTATCAAAATATATCTCCCTTAACCTGCTGGCATCATGCTTGCCCTTGGTGTGGAATTATGGGCAGCCTATAAGCAGGTGCAGCCATTCAGCTGACAAATGTCTTCAGTGGAACAGAAAAGAGAGCCCAGGACTAAAACCCAGCATACAAGGTCAAACTAATATTGCCAAGAACACTCAATAGGGAAAGGATAGTCTCTTCAACAAACGATGTTAGAAAAATTGGGTAACCATATGCAGAAAATGAAACTGGACCCCTATCTTACACCACACACAAAAATTAACTCACATGGATTAATGACTAAAACATAAAACCTGATACCATAAAATTCCTAGGAGAAAACACAGGGAAGAAGCTCCTTGACGCTGGTCTCGGCAATGATTTTGTTGGATATGGCACCAAAAGCACAAGCGAAAAAACAAGTGGGGCTACGTCGAAGCTGGCAATGGTCTTAACCAGCCCCTAGGCTCTGACGCTTTAAGGAAAAGTATCTTGGCACCAAAAGAAAAAGTACTCTGAATGCTATGTTTCCCTGAACTGGGGAATTTATTCAGAACAAAAATATTTAAGATCTGACTTAGAGAAAAACACAGAATTCCCTTCATTTCTAAGCCACCCAGTGGTAGAGTGCAACTAGCTCATACCAGCTCATGAGAGCCAATTTTTGTTCTGTTTCTAAGATTTCTGTAAATCAGTTGCTAAACACAGTAATTATTAAAAATTATTTGCGTGTTTTATATCTGCAGGGTAGAAATACGACATGACACTGCACTAATGCACATCTCTTCCCAAGACCTCATTAAGTGATTTTGCGTTGGTAGCTTCAAACTGGCTATGATTAGAGTATTTACACTGTGGAAATTAATGACATACAAATGAAAGCATTTTCTTTCTGGAGAGTGGATAGTTAAGCCTTTCCCAGTACAATTCCAATGCCATCACATCAGTTAAAATACTGTCACCTCCAAATGATCTATGCTCATGAAGAAGCAATCGGTGCTGAATATTTTAAAAGAACAGTACTCTAAACTATTTTGATTTGCTTTGGGAAGGAGGTAAAGAATCCAAGATGCTCTCTGTCTCTGTCTGTCTCTGTCTCTCTGTCTCATACAGGCACACGCATGCAACACAAACACAAGTGTTTTATGATTTTTTAACCTCCTTACTTTGAATCTCCTCAGAGTTGCCATTCCCTCTTTCCTCTTAGTAAATTCCTCTTTATTAGTTAAGACCTAGCTCATCTGTTACTTTTCTGTGAAAACCTTGTCCATATCCCAGGCATCCCCTGAAAGTTCATACTTTGTGCTACATTCTCAATGACTCCTACCCTGACCACTGTTTAAAACTGCAACCGGGCACCATCACTCATCCTTGGCATGCTCTTTCTGTTACTCTGCTTTGTCACATAAGCACATAAAAATGTATTAATTTTTTTTATCATGCCTCTTTTGAATTCCATGAGGGCCAGGAGTTCTGTCTGATTTGCTTATATATTTCATGCACATTAAACAGTCCCTAGCATGCAGTAGGCACTCAACAAACAGTTGACAAATGAGTGAATTACATTTGCAAGCGGCAGTGAGAAGTTGGGATCCAAAATGAGATAAATTATTTACTAGCTCTGTAGCCTGGGCAAGTTACTCAGGTTCTCTGGGCCTTATCTCAGGGTCGTTATGAGAATCAAATCATGTGGTAGGATAAATAACCCAAACCCCATTGACCAGCACCCTGTAATGACTGCAAAAATGTCCATATCATTTCCTCTCCATGAGTCTTTCTTGCCTCACAGATGTCATGTTCCCTGAAGCCCTACTTGCAGTGTTAACCCTGTGACTGTCTGTGTCATGGTAGTGAGCTGCCTCATCCTCCACTAGTCTTTCCAATCAGACAAGAGTCGTATCTGGCCACCCTGGGGCGACTGGGAGGGGCCAGGACTGGATTGCCGTAGACAATCTGCTAAGAGGATAAAGCATTTTCAGCCACTAAGAAGAAGCTCACTGCTGCAAATTCTGATTTGGCCCATTACTGTCGTCCCTGCCAATCATATGGAAAAGCACCCACATGGTGATTAACCTTGAGATTTCAATTATGAATGAACGAACAAAATGCCTGACGACCTGCTCTAGATTATTAAACATGAAACATAAAACATCAAAAAATGTATTAAATTATTCAATGCCAGCATTTGGAAGTTCAAGGGTTTGAAACCTTTTCTCATCCTGGATCGTGCAGTCAGGCGAGACACGTGACAGCCTGAGCCAGCATGTCAGCAGTGAGGTACGCGGAAGGCCGATTACGATGAGCCTGGGATGCTACTCTGAGTAGATGCAGCAAAACAGGTTTTGTCAACGATTCATTTCAACCTAAAGATAAAATTCGCTTGAAGTGCCTCTGTGGAGTTTTGACTTTCCGCTCATATTTACTCAAGGCAAAAGGCAAAGCCTTTAAAGGCACGTCATTATGCCCTGTTTTATCTAATAACCACGGTATTTCATTCACCTAATAAGTAGTGGCATTTCTCCAGGCATAGTAAGAATGATATGATATTTCATATAATGTACAAACTGCATTATGAAGCTTGAAAATAAATTCCTTGGAAATACCCTTCTTATAAGGTGGAAAGATTGGGGAAGAATAGTTTAAAGATAGGTTGGAACTTTTTTTGTTTGTGATCTGTGTAGGAAGTTTAAGGGTAGAAAATATTTCTATAATATTCAGGAATTCAGAAATCTCTGGGGATGATCTGTGAAGCATGACCAAACTCTTATATAAGCCACAGATAATATGGGGTGATTTTGAAGTTCCCACCTTCTTGTATTCCGAAAGGTCTCTTCTGTGCCCAAAGCAAGATACAGGGCAGTTTGATTCCATTTTTCCTTAATTCTTATTTTAGGGTATGCATTTGGAACACTGGAAGATGCATGTGAAAATTTTCCCATCAGCTTTGCCTGCCCGAGTGTGACAGTAATAGCTGTTGGGGCCAAGATAATAACATAGCATCCAAGGCTTACAATAACAAGAATGTTACCCAAGAGCCTGACCACACATGTGGGCATTACCTGCATGTAGGGAAGGAGGGAGAAAGAAGGGCACTGACATTTAATGAGTGACCATCACATGACAAGTACCTTAATATGCATCTCAGTTGGTCCTCCCAACATCACAACAGGGTGAATATTATCATCTTTACTTCTGTCACATAAAGTCTTGAAAATACTCTAAATTCATTGTCTGTGTTTCAGAGGAAAAATATAATGGCATTAATCCTCTGGCCAACCTCTGTAGGAAAACCCACAAGTAAGATGAATGCCCAAACCCTGATATTCTCAGGCATTTGACCAGTAGAGTAGCAACAATAATGCCTAAAATATAGGGTTATTGTGAAAATTAGAGTTTTTGTGTACATGTTAATGAACATTATACTCTACAAATAGCAGTTGTAGTACTAGTAGTCGTAGTACCTACTCTAGTTAATAATGCCACTTGTCTTATTATCATTAGGACATGTTATTCGCCACCTACATTATAAGTTGCTAGAAAAGAAAGGCAATTGCTTATACAATATTTAACGCCTGGTAGGCACTTAAATACTTGCGGAAAAATGATTGGATTTTAAAAATTGTGCCTCATCCTCTTCCTCATTTTTTCATTTCTATTTTCTCTAATTTGAGAAAAAGAAATTATCTTTTAATTAAACATGATCTTTAAAAGGATCCAAGGAAGTCCTGGATCACTTTTTTCCTGCTTTTTCACACCTCAGTCAATTGCATAGAGGATTACTGAATCTCTCTCTTTATTCACAAATTGGAAACTCGGTATTTAAGGACATTCACCCATTGTATATATTTGATGAATTAGTGTGTATCAATGAAAGATGCATGTAAAATAAATATACAGATGGATAAATAGTTATGTGAATAGAGTACTTAACAATGCATTTCAGTATTGCTTCTAATCTGCGCTTTTTCAAGTAGAATTCTGCAAACCTGATGTGTTAGATTTTAGTAATCAATTTGTGATAAGAAGCTTGGAGGAGGGAGGGCCTTCAAGATGGTGGAGGACTAAGACGTGGAGATCACCTCATCCCCACAAATGCATCAAAAATACATCTAAATGTGGAACAACTCCTACTGAATGCTGGCGGAAGACCTCAGACTTCCCAAAAGGCAAGAGATTCCCAAAAGGCAAGGAACTCCCCACATACCTGAGTAGGGCAGAAGAAAAAAGAAAAAACAGGAACAAAAGAATAGGCATGGGACCTGCCCCTATGGGAGGGAGCTGTGAAGGAGGAAACGTTTCCACACACTAGGGAGCCCCTTCACTGACAGAGACAGGGGGTGGGTGAAGGGGAAGCTTCGGAGCCACAGAAGAGAGCACAGCAACAGGGGTGCAGAGGGCAAAGTGGAGAAATTCCTGCACAGAGGATCAGTGCTGACCAGCACTCATCAGCCCGAGAGGCTTGTCTGCTCACCCACCAGGGCGGGCGGGGGCTGGGAGCTGAGGCTCGGGCTTCGGAGGTCAGATCCCAGGGAGAGGACTGGGGTTGGCTGCGTGAACACAGCCTGAAGAAGGCTAGTGTGCCACAGCTAGCCGGGAAGGAGGCCGGGAAAAAGTCTGGAACTGCCTAAGATGCAAGAGACAATTGTTTTGGGGTGCACAAGGAGAGGGGATTCAGAACACCGCCTATACGCATTCCAGAGATGGGCGCGAGCCACGGCTATCAGCGCGGGCCCCAGAGACGGGCATAAAACGCTAAGCTACTGCTGCTGCCACCAAGAAGCCCGCATACAAGCACAGGTCACTCTCCACACCTCCCCTCCCTGGAGCCTCTGGAGCCCGCCACTGCCAGGGTCATGTGATCCAGGGACAACTTCCCCGGGAAATCACACGGGGTGCCTCAGGCTGGTGCAACATCAAGCCGGCCTCTGCCCGCCACAGGCTCGCCCCACACTCTGTATCCCTCCCTCCCCCCAGCCTGAGTGAACCAGAGCCCCCTAATCTGCCACTGCTTTAACCCCTGCCTATCTGGGTAAAGAGCAGATGCCCTCAGACGATCTACATCCAGAGGCGGGTCCAAATCCAAAGCTGAACCCCGGGAGCTGTGCGAACAGAGAAGAGAAAGGGAAATCTCTCCCAGCAGCCTCAGGAGCAGTGGATTAAATCTCCACAATCAACTTGATGAACCCTGCATCTGTAGAATACCTGAATAGACAAGTCATCCCAAAACTGAGGCGGTGGAGTTTGGGAGCAACTGTAGACTTGGGGTTTGCTTTCTGCATCTAATTAACTTTTGGTTTTATGTTTACCTTAGTTTAGTATTTAAAGCTTATTATCATTGGTAGATTTGTTTATTGATTTGGTTACTCTCTTTTTTTTATAAACATATATATTTTTTTCCTTTTTCTCCTTTTGTGAGTGTGTATGTGTATGCTTCTTTGTGTGATTTTGTCTGTATAGGTTTGCTTTTACCATTTATCCCAGGATTCTGTCTGTCCATTTCTTTTTAGTATAATTTTTAGCACTTGTTATTGTTGGTGGATTTGTTTATTGGTTTGGTTGCTCTCTTTTTTTTTCTTAATTATGTTTTAATTTATTTATTTTAAAAATATTTTTTTATTTTAATAACTTTATTTATTTAATTATTTATTTATTTTCTCCCTTTTCTTCTTGGCCGTGTGGCTTACAGGGTCTTGGTGCTCTGGCCAGTTGTCAGGACTGAGCCTCTGAGGTGGGAGAGCCGAGTTCAAGACATTGCTCCACCAGAGACCTCCAGGTCCCTCATAATATCAATCAGAGAGAGCTTTCCCAGAGATTTCCATCTCAACACTAAGACCCAGCTCCACTCAACCAATAGCAAGCAAGAGGGCTAGAAACCCCTGCCAAACAACTAGCAAGACAGGAGCACAGCCCCACCCATTAGCAGAGAGGCTGCCTAAAATAATAATAAAGTCACAGACATCCCAAAACACACCACCAGACCTGGTCCTGCCCACCAGAAAGAAAAGACCCAGTCTCATCCACCAGAATACAGGCACCAGTCCCCTCCACCAGGAAGCCTACACAACCCACTGAACCAACCTTAGCCTCTGGGGGCAGACACCAAAAACAACAGGAACTATGAACCTGACACCTGCAAAAAGGAGATCCCAAACACAGTAAGGTAAGCAAAAGGAGAAGACAGAAAAACGGACAAATTCTTAGAAAAGCACAAACTTCCAAGACTGAACCAGGAAGAATAGAAAATATAAACAGACCAATCACAAGCACCGAAATTGAAACTGTGATTAAAAATCTTCCAACAAACAAAAGCCCAGGACTAGATGGCTCCACAGGCAAATTCTATCAAACACTTAGAGAAGAGCTAACACCCATCCTTCTCAAACTCTTCCAAAATATAGCAGAGGGAGGAATACTCCCAAACTCATTCTACAAGGCCATCATCACCCTGACACCAAAACCAGAAAAGAAAAATGAAAACTACAGGCCAATATCACTGATGAGCATAGATGCAAAAATCCTCAACAAATACTGGCAAACAGAATCCAACAGCACGTTAAAAGGATCATACACCATGATCAAGTGGGGTTTACCCCAGGAATGCAAGGATTGTTCAGTATACACAAATCAATCAATGTGATAAACCATATTAACAAATTGAAGTAGAAAAACCATAAGATCATCTCAATAGATGCAGAAAAAGCTTTTGACAAAATTCAAAACCCATTTATGATAAAAACCCTCCAGAAAGTAGACATAGAGGGAACTTACCTCAACATAATAAAGGCCATATATGACAAACCCACAGCCAACATCATTCTCAGTGGTGAAAAACTGAAACCATTTCCACTAAGATTAGAACAAGTCTGCCCTCTCTCACCACTATTATTCAGCATACTTTTGGCAGTATTAGCCACAACAATCAGAGAAGAAAAAGAAATAAAAGGAATCCAAATCAGAAAAGAAAATGTAGAAATGTCATTGTTTCCAGATGACATGATACTATACATAGAGAATCCTAAACATGCTACTAGAAAACTACTAGAGCTAATCAATGAATTTGGTAAAGTAGCAGAATATGTAATTAATGCACTAATATCTCTTGCATTCCTATATACTAATGATGAAAAATCTGAAAGAGAAATTAAGGACAATCCCATTTACCACTGCAATAAAAAGAATAAAATACCTAGGAATAAACCTACCTAAGGAGACAAAAGACCTGTATGCAGAAAACTGTAAGACACTGGTGAAAGAAATTAAAGAGGATACAAACAGATGGAGAGTTATACCATGTTCTTGGATTGCAAGAATCAACATTGTGAGGCTGACTATACTACCGAAAGCAATCTACAGATTCAATGCAATCCCTATTAAACTACCAATGGCATGTTTCACAGAACTAGAACAAAAATTTCACAATTTTTATGGAAACACAAAAGACCCCGAATAGCCAAAGCAATCTTGAGAAAGAAAATTGGAGCTGGAGGAATCAGGCTCCCTGACTTCAGGCTACACTACAAAGCTACAGTAATCAGGACAGTATGGTACTGACACAAAAACAGAAATATAGATTAATGGAACAGGATAAAAAGCCCAGAGATAAACCCACACACATATGGTCACCTTATCTTTGATAAAGGAGGCAAGAATTTACAATGGAGAAAAGACAGCCTCTTCAATAAGTGGTGCTGGGAAAACTGGACAGCTACATGTAAAAGAATAAAATTGGAACACTCCTTAACACCATACACAAAAATAAACTCAAAATGGATTAAAGACATAAATGTAAGGCCAGACACTATCAAACTCTTAGAGGAAAACATAGGCAGAACACTCTATGACATAAATCACAGCAAGATCCTTTTTGACTCACCTCCTAGAGAAATGGAAATAAAAACAAAAATAAACATGTGGGATCTAATGAAACTTAAAAGCTTTTGTACAGCAAAGGAAACCATAAACAAGATGAAAAGACAACCTTCAGAATGGGAGAAAATATTTGCAAATGAAGCAACTGACAAAGGATTAATCTCCAAAATATATAAGCAGCTCATGCAGCTCAATATCAAAAAAAACAAACAACCCAATCCAAAAATGGGCAGAAGACCTAAACAGACATTTCTCCAAAGAAGATATACAGATTGCTAACAAACACATGAAAGGAAATGCAAATCCAAACTACAATGAAGTATCACCTCATACTAGTCAGAATGGCCATCATCAAATAATCAACAAACAATAAATGCTGGAGTTGGTGTGGAGAAAAGGGAACCCTCTTGCACTGTTGGTGGGAATGTAAACTGATACAGCCACTATGGAGAACAGTTTGGAGGTTCCTTAAAAAACTAAAAATAGAACTACCATACGACCCAGCAATCCCACTACTGGGCATATACCCTGAGAAAACCATAATTCAAAAAGTGTCATGTACAATAGTGTTCATTGCAGCTCTATTTACAATAGACAGGACATGGAAGCAGCCTTCATTTCCATTGACAGATGAATGGATAAAGAAAATGTGGCACATATATACAATGCAGTGTTAGCCATAAAAAGGAACAAAATTGAGTTATTTGTAATGAGGTGGATGGACTTAGAATCTGTCATACAGAGCAAAATATGTCAGAAAGAGAAAACAAATACCGTATGCTAACACATATATATGGAATCTAAATTTTTAAAAAATGGTTCTGAGGAACCTATGGGCAGGACAGGTATAAAGACACAGACCTAGGGAATGGACTGGAGGACACTGGGAGGGGGAAAGGTAAGCTGGGATGAAGTGAGAGAGTGGCATGGACATGTTTACACTACCAAATGTAAAATAGCTAGTGGGAAGCAGCCACATACCACAGGGAGATTAGCTTGGTGCTTTGTGACCACCTAGAGTGCTGGGATAGGGAAGGTGTGAGGGAGACGCAAGAGGGAGGGGATAAGGGGATATATATACACGTATAGCTGATTCACTTTGTGATACAGCAGAAACTACCACACCATTGTAAAGCAATTATACTCCAATAAAGATGCTAAAAAAGCTTGGAAGAATATCTGTTTATAGTAGAACAAAGGTTTTTTAAAAAAATTGGGAAATTAAAGTAGCAGAACTTTATTCTAATATTTTCTTATTCTAGGACATGGAGTATATATAGGTCAAACATTTTCTGAGTGTTGAGATGCCTACAGATATTTTTCAGTTCCTTCCTTATATAGTGCAAAAATAGAGAAGAAATAAATCACAGAAGTTTAACATTTCTTTACTAAGAACTGATTGATGGATATAAATGTGTGATAAGAAATCCATTAGCTCCTTGCTGAGGAAGAGAAGCTGACTGGAGTGTTGTTAGGCCACAAATAATATGGTTTAGATATAAAAAATTCATCAACAAAAAGAAATATATGAAAACAAGGTTGTGGATACATTTAAATAGAGAGTAAAATAGCCTATCTGATGTTATGTATATATGTTATTTCCTTTAGCTTGCTTGTGGTGATTTTTCTTTAACTTTTGATTTTCTAATAATTTTAGATTTACATAAAAGTTACAAAAATAGCAAAGGGAATTCCCATAGCCTTCCCCCAGCTTCCGCCAGCACTAGCATCATATGTGACTATACTATAATGATAAAGAAATAAACATTGATACAATACTATCAACCAAACTACAAACTTTATCCAAATGCTCATCCTATCACACTAACATCTTCTGTCTGGTCCAGAATCAAATTCGGAATCCCACTTTGCATTTAATTATCATGTATCCTTAGTGGCCCTCATCTAGGATGGATCCTCCATCTGTCTTTGTCTTTTAAGACCAGGACTCTTAAAGAGTATTGGCTAGTTGTTTTGGAAATGTCCCTTGATTTGGGTTTGTCTGATGTTTTCTCATGAGTAAATTGAGACTATGCATCTGTGGCAAAAAATCACATAGTTGATATGGAGTCTTTCTCAGTGTATTATATCAGGAGGTACATGATAATAATATGTGTTATGGCTTGTGATGTGAATTTTGATCTCTTAATTAAAGTGGTGTCTGCCAGGTATTTCCACTGCAAAATTATTATTTTTCACTCTTCAATTAGTAAGTACCTTGTGGGGAGCTACTTCAAGTCTATACAATATCTGTTTCTTGTCATACGTTGGCCTACTCATTTCATAATCTGTTGATAATTCTTGATTGAATTATTAGTGCTATGGTGTTTGTAAAATGGGGATTTTCTCTTTTTACTATTCTTGCTATACGTATTAATTGAATTCAACTCTAAGGAAGAGCTGCCGTTTCTCCTACATTTATTTATACAATTATTTATTTACATCAGTATGAACTCATGGATGTTTATCTCATTTTCTGGGTTATGAACCATACTACAAAAACTATTTTATGGCTTATCTCACACCTGCCCATAGGGAGTTCCTTCGAGTTGGATCCTGTGACCTTTCAACATGACCCCATCACTTTTTTTTTAACATTTTCTTACTTTCTGACATCATGATATATTGTTTTATCTATTCCCCAAACCTGGAATCAGCCATCTCTTCAAGGACCTCTGACTCTTTGTATTGGAACCCAAGATATGATTGCTAAATGTGGTCATTGTTTCTGGAATGTCATTGATTCTAGACCCTCATAGTGGACAAAACTAGGAAATATGTGTATGTACATTCACACTTGTAGATAAATAAAGAGATAGATAAGTGACGGATAAATTACATAGGTAAAGATAGATCAGATAGATGATAGATAGATGTTTTATGATATTAATGGATTTCTTAATATTAAAACAACCTTCTTATATTCTTATAATAAATCTGACTCGGCCATGGTATATTATTTTCTTTATGTGTTATTGGTTTCTGTTTGTTAATACATTTTTAGTATTATTGCATTAGTTTTTATGAGATGTTGATCTGTAACTTCTTTTCTTAATTGTATTTATTTATTGGTTTATTTTTACTGTCTCTACTAGGTTGATTATTTTTTCCTTGATAATTTGAGCCAGGAATTTAATTCATTTATTTTAGTGCTTTCCGTTTTTTTGATTTAAAAAAAAAAATCTCAAGAGTTGTTCCTGATATCATACAAATTAGAGTAAATTGAAAATATCATTTAGGTAGATCTTATGGATATATATCAAAGATAATAGAGGATACAACTATTCAAGCATCTATGAAATAAGGTGATCAGACAGCAGAACACAGAGATCACATTAGTAAGTTCAATTTTCACTCTGAATTAGAGTCACAAAACTTCACTGACAAGTTAAAATTCTAGTCTATGCTCTGTAGGAAAATATATTTGATTTTCAAAAAAGAAAATAGTTAATACTTATCCCCTATTTCTCCTTCCCATTCTTTCTGGTAACTAGTAATAGCTTCTTACTACCCACTTTTCAGGAAGGTGGAAAATTTTTTAGCCAGTTGAAACAATTGGTAACTGAAGGTCCATATCATCATTTTAAAATATTTTTAAGTATTTACCAAAATCACCCTACCCATCTAATTTTGTATTATATTGTTTTACAAATAAAATAAAATCTCATATTTATGGGCACTAACTCTGAAATACTGTAGGAGATAAAATAAAGCTGCTCTCAAAGAATTATCTTGATTGGGGATATAGAGCTTAGGTAAAGGTCCATAGATAAGTAATTAATTTAAAAATGTTTTAAGAGATCATCGAAGAAGTTTGTAGAGATATGCATCTTTAATTGCAAATAAAATATCCAGACACAGGCAAACATTTGGTAATTTAGTAAAAGCACTCTCTCTCCTCCTGCCGATGTTAACCAGTCCTCACTAGACTACTATTCATATTAAAGGCTACCAGTTTTTATGCAATCAAGTATTCTCTTATGTCACCGGATGAGCCTGTTTAGAATATCAGAATCTTTCTCAACTCAGCACTCCCGTCTACCATTACCAGTTTATATGGGTTGGCATATGGGTTAAAACCTATTAGTTAACCCAGTTAAGTCACTAGTTGCTGTAAATATCATTTCAAGTTTGCATTTTAAGAGAAGGATTTAAATATCCTATACAATGAACGGTTTCTTAAATGGTAAATTCTATTGGTTAGATTAAGAGGAACAGAGAGAACATTTTAGGATTCCAAGAAGAAATCTGAAAGGTAAGAAAGAGTAAAGTCAGCTGTGTTCAAAGATAAACTCACTTTGCTAAGAAAAGCATGCTCTTGTCAACAGAAGTATCTCATACTTGACTGTGGAGGGCTTTGGGGAGTAAGATGAGGATTTTGGCCATTTTCAGGTAGTGAAGGAAAAACTCCATTTCATTTTAATGAAAGTGTATTTTAGGTAGTTTTGACTGACAAGGCTGAATTGTATGGAGGGAGGCAATACTTAGAAAGACTATTTGGTAAGACCTGAGTGAAGAGGAGTTTTAAAACTGAATAATATGTAGTAGATAGTCAAGACCTTAACTTGGACACTTACAGGGAAAACATTGGAGACGTGAGAGGGGCACTCTAAAGGCTAAAGCAGTGATGAGGAGATGTGGCTGGGTAAGAGGAGGAAAGATATATGAGATCACCTTTAACTGCTAACTAGTTACACCATGGACTCATCTCCCCAGACCCCACTTCTGCCACCAAGCCTTCTGCATAGGGGACCCTCTGCTTCTACGCTGTTACAAATGAGTGTTTTAGCAAAGAAGGACTTTCCAAATTAACACAGGAATATGCTTCTATGAAGCCTGTAGAAATAAATGATCACCCAAGTGAGAACAAGAAGAAGCTGTTTATTCAGAGCTTGCTATAACCAGGAAGGCAGCCACCATCACTTGCGTTTGGCAGAGAGTGGGCAGGTGGGGAGTGGTAAAGAGTCGAGTGGGGTGGAAGTCTCCAGGTGAGCTTCGAGTGGAGGTTTGGGGTATAGGAGGCCAATGAGAAGTCAGGCATCTTATGTGATTGGTTTGGGGAACATGTTTGACTTTCTCTAGTTGGTGCTGAGTTAGAAGCAGAGCCAACGACTAGAGAGTTGGCAGTCATTGACCAAGTCCAGACCTCTGGGCTGATGGCTGCAAAGCTGTGATTTGGCTTCCTGAATTAATTGCTGCAGAGGTCAGGGGTCTGAGTTCTATTGTCAAATATGGTCTGGCCATCGTCCATGTGTATATTCATCTCTCAAGCCATGCATGCAATGTTCAGGTGAGATGTTCAATTAAAGGTTAGGAACTTTCAGGAACAACTTTACTTAATTAGTTTCTTTTCAAGAATATTGACTTTTTCTTGTTTAAAGTGGCATGAGAGATTACTGATTATTCAAATGCGAATGTTTTAAAATAAGAAATGTGAAGAACATGAGGAAACTACCTCTCTAACGTTTATGCTTAATACTCTAAAGAAGGGTAGTTCCTCTGAATTTGGTTAATCCAGTTAACCAAATCCAGTTAACCAAACTTTTTTAAAACACTCTTACCAATATTGTTGCTTTGTCGGCAGTAAAGGAGACACAATTGATATAAAGATAAAATAAAACAGATGTTCTGGCTAAATAATAAAGGATTTTTGTCTGCAAATATCTGTCTGTCATAGCCTGAGAGATATGAGTTAATTGTTTTCCCCATGACTTAACGAAAATTGAAATTATCTACCAAACCCATTAGGATTAATTTAATAACAAGAAGTTAACTAATTGACACAAATAGCCATTTAGGTAACGGGATAAGATAACCTAATCTTTTTTTCTTAATAAATTTATTTATTTTATATTTTTGACTGCGTTGGGTCTTCGTTGCTGTGCTCAGGCTTTCTCTATTTGTGGCGAGCAGGGGCTACTCTTCGTTGCGGTGCGCAGGCTTCTTATTGCGGTGGCTTCTCTTGCTGAGGGACACAGGCTTCTAGGCTCATAGGCTCAGTAGTTGTGGCACACGGGCTTAGTTGCTGCGCAGCATGTGGGATCTTCCTGGACCAGGGATTGAACCCATGTCCCCTCCATTGGCAGGCGGATTCTTAACCACTGCGCCACCAGGGAAGTCCTAACCCAATCTTGAACATTACATGTGACACTTTTCAAAGCCATTTTAAGCATTCATAGTTTACTAGGAATTTTCCCATTCTAGGGAACAAATTGTTTTGAAATTGTAGCACATTTTTTTAATTTTTAGGGTACTTCATAATAAAAGTGTGATTATGTTCAATTATATTATTGTTCATCCAATTCATCATAATGGTCTTGATTTGTGTGGCCTCTTTACTGAAAAATTGAAAAAGGAAAATAAATAATTTAAAATATTTTCAGTTTCTGGGGATTAATATCATAGCACAAAAAATAACTTTATAAATATTTGACTTTAAGAAAATCTAATGTAACACTCTCTATGTCAACATTTTATAAAATTAAAGAGCATGTTTTTCCCAAAGCCCACTTATAATAGTCTTCTAAGCATGTCTAAAACATTTCTTGACAAAATCTGGTATTGCACAGAAACAAATTGTATGCCTTAGATTTAAAGGTTGTTAAAGCATTTTTTAGATTTATTTTATTGCATAAGACATTCTGATAGTCTAACATAAAACTGAACATTTAAATTTGCCATTTATTTTAAAAATCTATTATTGGAAACAAAAGTTGCACTTTCATTGCTTCTCAGATGTTCTCAGAATTTTGAAGAAATTGGCTTTTGACTGGATTTGGAAAGATGGTCCTTAATGGGTTTTCAAAAGTGTTCATATTTCCAGGCCCCAGAATACCTAAGCTATCCTTTAGGATATTCTTCAAATATTGAAATATCACTTATTACTGTGGCACATTTATAAGAATAGTCCAATGGCATCTATGCTCACATAACCATCTCTCTATACATCACCCATTAATAATATGACCCAAATGTCAATCATATTCATATTAATTTAATCTTCCATTTTGTTTCTCAGCTAATAATGATTTTTCAAAAATGTCCTTGCCTATCGTAAGAAATAAAGTTTCTGGTACAGCCAATATTGAATTATATCCATTGTATCTCTGGGGACGAAGTGAACATTTTTGGCATAAGTGAATCTTAATGTTTATTGAAGAAGGCAGATCAACGTTGCTCCCATTTCCAAACTGATTTCAGTGAGAAAAGCAACTAATGTATTCATCATAAAACAATCTTGTCATTTGTTTTTCCATTCCTACTCAGTGCACTGCCATTAATTTTTGTTCTGAAATATGAATCTCATGAAGCACTTTGGAATGAATGCATTTAATAGGCATATTGATAGAGATCTCCTACAAGGAACCAGCTGAGACTGCAGCCTAGGGTTTTTCAAATCATTTTTATTCAAATTCTTCATTTAAAGCCAAATGCAACATTAATGACCTTTATCATCAATTTACTTGCTTTTTATTATTGAAGTTAGAGGAAACGGAAGATAAGAGAATTCTCTAAAGGAATAAAGAAAACCGACATATGTATGCCTGAAGTAAGTGGACATTTACCTGAGTCACTTGTGACAAAAGTTCAATGCTTCTCAAGGAACTGTTTATTCTGTAAACTTTACGATGAGGATATCTGGAAAGACTTTTACTCAGGATAAATAAATAATTCTCTTCATCATTTTTTTTAACATTCAACGATCAGAAGTTGATAACTCAGTGATTCTTCACTCTAGCTGATGACATAGATTTTCCCTAACTCTTTAATGAAATGGGACAAAATTCTCAAAATTAAAGTGCATTTAACTTAGCAAAAAGTCTATGGTACAGACTTACTCTATGGTACATGTCTATAGGACAGAATTATTAGAAAGAAAGGGGAAATCTGAAGGATTTTGAACATGTCAGTAATTAACATATATGTTTCTTGTACTATAAATCAAAAAAAAATGTTATCACCAAGAATATATATTAGGCAATATATTGTTCACTGTCAGAATTAACTATGATTTGCTCAGTCCCTGTGAGGATCCCCGGGTCAGGGGTGGAGTCTCTTTCTCCTTTGCAAGGTACTACTGTTCTGCAAAAAGCATGGGCTCTGGATCCAGAAGGGTCTGAATTTTAATAAGGGCTCTGCCCTTTAATAGCTAAAGTTTAATGTTTTTGATAGTTTCTAAACCTCAATTTCTTCTGGGTACAGGGAGGGTGATAACTTCTGTATTCATTTCCTGGGACTGATGTAACACAGCAGCACAAACCAGGTGGCTTAAACCCCAGAAATGTATCATTTCACATGTTCTAGAGGAAAAAAGTCCAAGAGCAACTTGTAGGCAGGGCTGGTTCCTTCTGAGGCTGTGAGGGAGAATCTGTGCCACCTCTTTCTCAGCTTGTGGTGTTTTGATGGCGGTCTTTGATGTTCCTTGGCTTACAGATCTCTGCCTTTGTCTTCACATGGAGTTCTTCCGGTGCGTGTGTCTGTGTCCAAGTTTCCCCTTTCATAAGGCCACCAATCACATTGGATTCAGGTCCACCCTACTCCAGCATGATTTCGTCTTTACTAATTGCATCTGCAATCACCCTATTTCCAAATAAGGGCGCATTCTGAGGTACTGGGAGTTAGGACTTCAACATATGAATTTTGGAGAGACATAATTCAACCCATACCAGCATCCGTTCTGTAAGACTGCTATAGAAACTGAGTAAAGGTTTAATATCTACTTGCAAAAGAGAGAGGTGGTCCCACAGCATATTGGCAAAGAGAACCCCGGAAACACAGCACCCAGATCAGAAACACACATCTGTCACTTATTAGCTATGTGACCTCACCAAGCCTTGACACTCTTTCTGTAAAATGGAGAGGTTTAATGCAATAAAATATGTAAAATATTTACCATGGTACCTAGCACACAGCAGTGCTCAATGAACACAATCCAGTTTTATTAATATATCTGCACTCATACCAATATGGTAGTGTACTTTTGATTATTTTCTCCTTTCTTAATTAAATGTGCTCTCTTCTTCTACAGTTTTACTCCTAATTCCACTTCTGCTGACCAATGATTGATTCTGGCACCAATTAGGATTCTGCACCCAATTCAAGTGGGGGGAGCAGGGTTCCTACACAGCCAAGCAATTCTCAGACACCAGCTGGGTGTCCTGCAATTCAACTCAATTCTGACATGATCTACAAGGAGATAATGACAGATCCCACATGGAAGGCTCAATCCTATAAGACTGCTCCCCAGAGTCCAATCACAAGTCCAGGTTGTCACCCGTGCTTCTGACCCCACTGCCTATAGACCGGATGTTCTCACAACCCTTCTTTAGGTTCAATTAATTTGCTAGAGCAGCTTACAGAGCTCAGAGAAACATTTACTTCCTAGATTACTGGTTTATTATAGAAGGATATAACTCAGGAACAGCCAGATGGAAGATGTTCAGCGAGATCCAGGGAAAGGGGTTTCCATGTCCTCTCCACTGTGCCACTGTCCCCAGATGTCCATGTGCTTTCCAACCCAGAAGCTCTCAGAACCCCATCCATTTGGGTTTTTACAGAGACTTCATGACACAGGCATGATTGATTAACTCATTGGCCATTGGTGATTGATCCTACCTCCAGCCCCTCTCCCCTCCCTGGAGGTCAGGTGGTGGGTGTGAAAGTTCCAACCCTCCGATCACATGTTGGCTCCTCTGGCATCCAGCCTCCATCCTTAGGTGACCTATGAGTGGTCCAAAAGTCACCTCATTCACATAAAAAAGACACCTTTGCCACTCTCATCATGTAGAAAATTCCAAGTGTTTGTGGAGCTCTGCACCAGGAACAGGGAAAAAGATCAAGTATATATATATATATATATATATATATAATATTATATAAATAAATTTATAAATAAATTTGATTAATATATTTATAATAAATTTATTTATTTAGTATATAATATAAATTATTGTTTAATATATAAATATTATAATATAATAAATAATCAATTTATTTAATTAATTTATAAATATATATAAAATTTTATATGTTATATATAATATTATAAAATATAAAATATTATATATATATATAAAATAAGTCACAATATCACAGTTTCCCTGGTTATATTTAAAAGGGCTAGGCAGAACCTAAACATTTAAAAGTTTTGATTAGCTTTTAAACTGGTTTTGTCTGGTTGAAATTCTGTGGGTGTCAAATTACTTGTCTTGGAAATTTGATTTATTTTAACTATCATTAAAGACATTTAGTCATTCTTTTTTATTAAAATTTTAAAATCTAAGTTTCTACAAGTACAGAAATCTAAGTAAAATGAATAGGAATTTTATAGTGCAATTTTAAATTTTGTTTCTAGAAAAATAATCAAAATGTTTCATAATAATCTTTTAGGAAGGTTGTTCTCTACGTCTGTGTCTCTATTTCTGCTTTGTAAATAAGATTGTTTATACTAATTTTTTCAGATTCCACATGTGTTAATATATGATATTTGTTTTTCTCTTTCTGACTTACTTCATTTTGTATGACAGTCTCCAGGTCCATCCATGTCACTACAAATGACCCAATTTCATTCCTTTTTATGGCTGAGTAATATTCCATTGTATATGTACCACATCTTCTTTATCCATTCCTCTGTTGATGGACATTTAGGTTGCTTCCATGACCTGGCTATTGTAAATAGTGCTGCAGTGAACATTGGGGTTCATGTGTCTTTTTGAATTATGGTTTTCTCTGGGTATATGCCCAGTAGTGGGATTGCTGGCTCACATGGTAGTTCTATTTCTGTTTTTTTAAGGAACCTCCGTACTGTTCTCCATAGTGGCTGTATCAATTTACTATTGGGAGATTGGGATTGACATATATACACTATTGATACTGTGTATAAAATAGATAACTAATGAGACCCTACTGTATAGCACAGAGAACTCTACACAATGCTCTGTAGTAACCTAAATGGGAAGGAAATCCAAAAAAGAGGGGATATATGTATACGTATAGTTGATTCACTTTGCCGTACAGTAGAAGCTAACACAACACTGTAAAGCAACTATACTCCAATAAAAAAATAAATAGAAATAATAATCTTTTATGAAGATTGTTTTAAAACTTAATGCTTCTAATATTTGAAAATATTTAAAGGACTCGTTTTGACAAAGAACTAAATAAATTTTATATAGTATTACAACAGAAAATAGGTGCTTTCATTTATTAGGTACCATGTAAGTCTAAGATGTTAATTTTAGTATTTTCATGCTTACTCTCTTCTTCTAGCTTTATCAGTGGAAAGGATAGTGCACAGACTAAAAAGAAATATGCCTCATTAAAGTAGACCTTTATAAGAGGCATTCTCCTCTGGTTGGGTCACACAAACTCTTCTATCTACACATTAGAATATATATTGGGAGTTTGGGATTGAGATGTACACACTACTATATTTAAAACAGCTAACCAACAAGGACCTACTGTATAGCCCAGGGAACTCAGCTCAATATTCTGTAATAACCTAAATGGAAAAGGAATTTGAAAAAGAATGGATACTCGTACAGGTATAACTGAATCACTTTGCTGTATACCTGTAAATAACACATCACTGCTAATCAGCTATACTCCAATATAAAATAAAAATTTTAAATAATATATAGTCATACTATACATATGTATATATGTATATTATATTTAAGTATATAATAATACATTGCATTTTTAAAGATGATGTGGAGATTTTCTTATACTGAGAAACTCTTTCCTTTTGAATGGATCCCCATAAAAGTATAACCCAAGACCCCATGTCTGCAGTATTCTGGGTTTACCCTTCCTATCTTCCCCAAATACTGAAGCTAGGGTCCCCTTCATGTTATGCCAGCCCAGTGCCCTCCCCATAAATCTGAATATTTCTCAGTAGAAGAGGGGGCAGAAGATTGGCAAATGTTTGTCTGAGTTGCCTCTTAGTGGCACAGCTCCTAACAGCAGCTTTGACGTTCTCTCCACACCATTTGAGTCCATAATTCTCTAGTAAAAGCTAACAGAAGAGTGAGGGTACAACAGTCCTTGGACAATAAAGCTTTTCTATGAGTAAAAGTGGATTACAGAGTAAGTGCAAAGAAACTATTTTAGTTTGCTTAAGAGGGCCAGGCTTGAAGTCATATTGCCTTGGCTGACCTTCATTCCTTGCATAAATTTTGAGCTAGTGATTATCTACTGGCTTACTTCCCCTGTATCCACTAGTAATCCTTTGAGCAGCTCCTAGGATTCTCCTTTGGAGAACTACCAACTCCTACACTCAGTCCATGTGGTTCAGCTGGGGCCAGCTCCATCCTTTATGCTCCAGGGATTGGCCTGTGTTCAGTGCTGGTTGTTAATAGTCACAGTGATTTATTCAAAAATAGATGTAGGTTCCAACCATCGAAATGTGAGAGATAACCCAAGCTTTGGCTGGAGTTCTCCGGAAAGGAAAGGGGTCTGCTCTTTCTGGCTGGGTTGCTAAGGCACGTAGAATGCAAGACTAACAGTGCTAGTGGACATGATAGGACACTGGAGAGTTTTCCAGCAAGGATGATGTCACCCTGGAATAGAGACAGGCTGACAAGTCTCCCCAAGCAGCCGCACGCAGTGGTGCCTGAAGCATGGTTTCCTGCTCTGGTTTTAATGACGTCTGCCACAAAGTTTCTGTTCCCTTTAAGCATAGGGGTTAAAAGTCCAGACATCAGTGCCAGACTGCTCAGATTCAAAACTCAGACCAACTTCTTACTAGCTGCGTGATTGTGAACAAATCAATAACCCTCTCTGTGCCTGTTTCTTCACCTGTACCCAATTTATAGGATGGTTATAAAAAAACAAACAAGTTAATATATGCAAAAACTTAGAGCAGATCCTGGCACAGAGTATGAGCTGTTTAAATCGAAGTTTTATTAGGCTATTACTAAAAGTATTTATTGTTTAAACCAATTGCAGCTCGATTTCTGTCATTAGTAACCAACAAGGTCTTCTCTACCTAATTTTTAGTGCTATTGCTAGACTAAATTAACAACCTGGAAAGCCCTGGAAGGCAGAAACCATTCAAATATTACTTGTTTTTATTATTGTCAGCATGTAATTACTCTCATCTTCCTTTTCTTCTTCAAAGTATCATTATAATTAAAAGGAGCTACTATTCTCCAGCTTTAAGAATTTCTCAGCAACCACATTCTATCCTTGAGATCTTGCTTCTGGGATTTTGGGCCTGCCTTTCCTCTTCTCTCCCTCCATGCCATCACCCATCAACCAAGTATCTTTGATTTTACTGTACAGTTCAGATCTCCACCACGAAAGATTAATTCCCATGAATAGTCCCCTTTCCAGCCAGTGTCACAAACAGCAGGAACTGGAGGGAGACAGTTTCTTTACCAGCAGTGAATTCTAAGCAAAGGGTTATGGTATCCGTTTCCCAATCTGCCCACTAAAGAATCCTGAGGTCCCATAGATAACATGGTTAAAGGAGCCTTCTCTGTACTGATTCAGTCTGGATTCTCTTCTCAGGGCCCCCTGAGCTTCTTGCATCCCTTAGTCTGCTGTCTTCAGAGTACATACTGTTGACCATAAAGCAGTCATTGCTTAGTTTAAACCTACACTACCTTAGAATGTGTAAATACTTAGTCTTTAATGTTCACTCCAATAATGGCTGGTAACGCTGCAACTTTCTGTCTCTAGTCTGAGTGTGGTCCATCTGGGCATTTGTATTTTCTCTGTGGGGTCAGGGATGGCTTCATTTCCTGAACGCTTCAGTGATGGGAGGGGTGTTAAAGTCACTTTAGAGGAAAGAGGCGTCAGTCTGAGTACCTGGTCTATAAAATCACCTCCTTATCATGTGGCACCAGGACATTTCCTGTGTGTGTTACACCTTTAAATGCTCTGATGATAAGAGTTTGTAATATTACAGTTTAATGACTTTATTCTCAGTATCACGTATATGAGCTTGGGGATGTCCCCTGCACCTAGAATTCACTTTTCACCCTCTGCAGCAACTCCATCCATCTCAGGCACACACGTGGTAACTTCCTTCTAGATTCCAGAATATTGCTGATTCTTATTCCTATTCATCCTCTGGGGAACTTTCCCTAACAACCAAATGAGTAAGTGCTCCCCTTTTGGGGGCGGCCTCGGTGCTCTGTGGATACCTCTTGTTTACCAGGTGAACCAAGTTACATATCTGTTTTGTTTCAGGGCAAATTGTGCTCAGAGACTGAGATTGCCTTTGCCAATATTTTATTCAACACAGGTTTACTGCGGGAACTATAATAATTTCACAAGCCAATAACATACAGGATAATGTCTCTTAATAAGCCAATAAAGAATAATCTAACATAACACATTCCAAACCAATGATGGATTAATTTCACCATTGTCTCAAGCAAGGGGAAGATGAAAGGAATAAAGTCCCAATTTAGTTGAGAGTGTAACTTTCTAAGAGTTGGTTCTCGGGAGGGATGGTTTAGCCAACCAATAGCTGACATCCAGCTGTTAGCGCAGAAGCCAAGGTCCCTCGTTGCTAGAGCACATTGCTAGGGAAGGAAGATGCTGATGTTGGCAGACAAGATGATCTTCCCGAGGCCACTGTGAAGTTTTCACCACCGTTGGGCAGATTCACCTGGCCCAGGTAGGAGCTAATGCCCCCAAGGTCTTCAGGAGTATTTAGAGCAGCACAGAGTCGCCTTGGCCAGACCTAACACTCGGGATCATCCTCACAAACTCTGGATCCCCCTAGTTGCTTTTCCATGTGTTCTTGTTGATAAGCCCCCAGAGGGGCCCTCAGCAGCTGGGCTACCCTGTGCTTACCAGCAACGGCAGACAGCAAGGACCTCATCCTTGCTCAACAATTTCACCTTTGTATCAAAACAGCTTTACTTGTAAAAACAACATCCTTTTTGTCATGACCAAGTGGATTTGAAATCGTATCAAACCACTGCACAACAGTATTTTGGTATCCCTGTCCCTCCAACCTTAGCTCCTTGAGCGTATCCTGATGTCTCCATGCCTGTGTGCTGTGCCCAACACCCTCTTTACCTTCCTCGTGGACTTACCTCCAGGACAGCGGGCTCGTCATGAGTCAGCCCAGTGGAGACAGTGCTGGTCTCCCTCACTACCAACTTTGCTGGAATCAGAACTAAATGACCTGCATCTCGATCAGGTTCTGGGCTGTAGACCTCAGTGACCAACTCAGGCTTTGCAGTTAATGCTTTGAACCTAGTTCAGCAGTTCAACTACACGACAACTCAAATGTTGATTACTTCAGCGTTTACACTTGGAGGCCTCACGGTGATACAGAAAGACCAAGTTAATGGAGAGTGTATTCAGATATTCAGACGTGTTTAACAAACTCAGTACAAAGGCAGATATATCTTGAGAGTGTGTCACCAAACATGGCATCAGAGTATCCCAGCTGCGGACAACAGGTTAGGATTCTTCATGAGTCGTCTTCTCCAGAGAAGCTGCTCTGTTCATTCTCCCCAAGCCACCACCTTTCCTGCCTTTGTTGAAGCTCTTTCCTCAGGCACTGGGAATTAAACAGCTTTCCTGTGAATTGACTTCATCAAGTGGCTATTTGAGCTTGTGTAGACAGAATTGCTGTTGGAAAGATGCAGTAGAAATGAATGCTGGGCTGCAATCTCATTCGTGACTGTATTTTTATTAAAACAGTTAAAGACTCAACTCCAAATTTCATATAATATACAATCACCCTAATAGCAATAAAAGTATCCACCTATTATAGTATAAAGTAAAAGTACAAAACCAAGATATTTTAGTGGTCTGTGGAATCTAAATTTGTATAATGTTGATACAAAAAATTGAATTTCTTGGTTATGTAATGTTTCGTACAGATTTAAAACTCTGCTCAGTCTCCTGGTGACTAATGTTGGTTCTAATAAGAAATATGTAAATACCAATATAAAAATAACTTGCAGGGGAAAAGCAAGAAATAGGAGAAAATATAGGAATGCATTTTTAAAACAGCTGTGTCTCTGGGGCTGGGAAGGGTGACACTCTCTTTAGTTGAATTATTAACATGATATTTACTTGGAAAAATATCACAGAATACAACTATAGATCACACTGTAGGTAAGATTCTATTCATTCACAAGTACTTCATAAAACATGTTTTTAGTAGGATGAGTCACTGAATGTCAGGCGTGTTGCTAATGACCTATCAATCATGTTTACTAAACAAAAATAACTCATAATCATGACGAATTTTTAAATAAAGCTCATTTGTGAAAAACTATCATAAGAATATGAAATGCGTGAAGCATCTTTTGCCCAAATCATAGGCAGGTCTACAGGGGGAGGAGGCATATGTTAAATAAGTTCCGCTGCTGAATAATTTGCAAGAAACTCTTCTATAACTGCTTGCTCTTTTGAGCTCACCATTTTTTCCCCTTGTGTGTGAAGTAACTGTCCAAAGAAAAATCAAACACGCGGCATGTGGGATCTTCCCGGACCGGGGCAAGAATCCGCGTCCCCTGCCTCGGCAGGCGGACTCTCAACCACTGCGCCACCAGGGAAGCCCAATGCTGTCCAATTTTAAAACAAAATGTTTAGTTTCCAGCCTAAAATGCAGCTGGGTCAGAGCAGCACCAGATCAATAATGGAGATTACCCATCAACTTCAATAGACACCTTCCGCCCTCCCGTCTCATGCCCCTGACCTGGGCGTAGAAATCCAGAAAGCTTTGTTTGTTTCCAGTTCCTGAGATTGTGCAGCCTGGGCCTGCCCTGCTCCCCACCCCTGAGCTCTCTGTCCTTGCCTCTGCTGGCCTCAGTGGACAAACTTGCAAGAGTTTAGGATGAATGGAATTAAAGAAGTAAGATATGCAGAGCATGGAGAGTGATTGGCTTTAATATTATAGGTAAATGGGGACTTCCATGGCAGTCCCATGGTCAAGACTCCACGCTTCCACTGCAGGGAGCGTGGGTTCCATCCCTGGTCTGGGTTAGACCCTGCATGCCACCCAGTGCAGCCAAAAAAATTTTTTTAATTGTAGGTAATATAGATATAGCTATAGATGTCGATCTACGTGCTTATCTATCTATTCACTATTTATCTATCCATCTACCTGTCATGGCCTCCTGGCTCTCATGGTAATTCTGTATTTCAGGTTATCATTTTTCAGTAAAGATATGTTTAATCATGATTGACTAAATGGGGGAATAAATGATTGAATAAAATATGAAATAAATATCATATTAATACCAGATTAATCTGATTTCTAAGCATTTGATGCCTCTTCACAGGCATCTTTCAAAATAATTCTATTCAGGGTAGGTAGATAAGCACCTGATATATACTATCAGAACCCTCTCCTTTTCTCACTGATAAATACTTTTGCACAGAAGAGGGGGTAAAACACAAGAGACAGAGTGCTCTTCCAATGGAAATTGTAGTCATTTATAATATAAAAATAATATTACAGTAATAAATGGAAATTATAGTAACACATGTAGCTATGGAAAGAAAAATGTATAATGTACCATCAGTCACATTTTCCCTTATGGGAATTCATGTACCTTCACTCAGTCGCCTAATAGAGATTGCAACCTTTGAAGGACAGTGATGGACAGAGTTTTTCATAATGATGTTTGACAATTATATTTACTGTGATTAGATCTACATCGGGTAAAAAGTTGTCAAGTAAAAGCAACAAAAATCTGACTCAAGCTAGCTGAAACCGAGACCAGGGTGGAGGGAGGAGTGAGAAAATGCTGGTTTTAAGTGTGATTTTTTTTCCCCAAGATTCACGGTGATGTCAGGGCTCATACCCTTTTCTGGTGCCCTCTGGCCTCTGCTGGTCCAGCTGGGTCAGCATCTGCCTGCTCTCTGTCCTACTGTCAGGAACACTGCTGGCCGCTTCGGTGCCTGACCACTGCCCCCTCCACTCTTTAGGGGGTGTCCTACCATTGCATGGTCACCTGCAGGCACCCTCACGTTGAGATGGCCCAGGTCAGACTACCCCCTCCCCGCCAGCCAGTCTGTGACCTCGGAGCGGTTAGCGTCCCTGGACCTGTACACCCTCCCCAGGGAAAATAGACCGCTAAGTACATTAAGGACCCTGGGAATGGGACACAGATCCCAGGAAGACAGCACACATCCACTTCGATCATTACACTCCAACTGGTCATCAATCTTGTTAAAATGGATTTGGGATTTTTACTTTCCTATTTAAATATATGTTGTAGTTTCTGCCCCTCATGGTGAAAGCTTTCCTCCCTCCAGTGATGATTCAGGCACAATTTGACTCCTGTCTATTTTTTCATCATCTTTCTCTCCTCCTGTCTTTTCATCAATAACTCCAAACACTTTGTAACTGTACTATTCCCTGTCATTCAGAACAACACTGTAATTTGTATTTATATTGAGTTACTCCCCCATCCTTCCACGCATTTTCTCTGCGTCATGCATTCACAGTTTTCTACATGTTAAAATTCTATTCTTTCTGGCTACTTTCACTAGTATATCTTCTGTGAAGCTTCCCTTGGATACCCCCTGCCACAAAATTTTCTTTATTACTGCACCCACGGTAGGGAGCTTCCAACACAACCCCCATGATCCCTGTCTCCTGGTGTCCACACCCTGGTATTGTCCCCTGCTAAGATGAAGGGGGCGGACTTTCATAGCAAAAGTAATGTGGCAGAGGTGATGGTTGGGCTTCGGGCTGGGAAATGTGTTGTGACTTCCTCGCATCTCTCTCAGTCTGTGCGCTCTGGGAGAGGCCAACCGCCATACCGTGAGGATGCCCGACCGTCCTTCATAAAGGCCCCCGGAGCAAAGGACTGAGACCTCCCACCCACAGCTGAGTGAGTGAGCGGCCAGTGAAGACGGTCCGCCTGCCCCAGCCACCCTTCAGAGAAGTGTTACACCTGCTACAGCCTCACGGGAGAAGCTGAGCCACACCAGCTAGCAAAGACCCTCTCAGATTTCTTTTTTTCTATTTTTATTGGAGTATACTTGATGTACAATGTTGTGTTACTTTCTGCTGTACAGTGAAGTGAACCAGTTATACATATACATATATCCACTCTTTTTTAGATTCTTTTCCCATATAGGTCATTACAGAGTATTGAGAAGAATTCCCTGTGCTATACAGTAGGTGCTTATTAGTTACCTATTTTATACATAGTAGAGTGTATATGTCAGTCCCAATCTTCCAATTGATCCCTCCTTCACCCTTTCCTTCCCAGTAACTATAAGTTTGTTTTCTACATCTGCGACTCCATTTCTGTTTTGTAAATAAGTTCATTTGTCCTCTCAAATTCCTGATCCACAGAACACGTGAGATGACAAGCATTTGTGTTTAAGCCACTGCGTTTGAGTGTAATTTGTTATGCAGGAATGGATTACTGAAACAGTAGCACGATGCTTGGAAAGTAGCAGGTACACCCAGTAGCATGATGCTTGGATCACAGGCATTGAAATGTGTTATGTTTATGTCTTTTGCATTAAACATCAGTTTCGTTTTGTCTTGTTTTTACCCCTGGAACTAGTTCGGAGCTTCACATATTAAGCAATATGTCATACAAGGAGAGCCGTAGAGGATGAGAAGGAAATAAGAAGAGAGAGGAGAGCAGGATCCAGGAGAGGGCAGGGCGGAGGGGAGCTCCTGAATTCTGGTCGCAAGGACAGCGAGAGAACCTTAAAAAAAAAAAGCACAAGTCTACTATTCAGTAAGTCTACTATTTAGTTTACGTTGATTGTTATTTTTGCTGTGTGACAGACACCATCCCTGATTCTCATTATTACAGCTTAGATGTGACACATACGTATAGCCTTGTGTTAATAGTAACGTAAAGAAAATTAAAAGAAAAAAAAAAGCAGAGCTGCATTCCATATTTGTGTTGTTCAAGGTCAAAGAGGAGAAAGAGCCACACCTGCCAGGACTTGGAGTGACAGTGCAGGACAGGGACTCGAGGAAAGAGGAGAGGGTTAGGAGAAAGGCCAGCTGTCCTCGAGGGGACCTCAGAGATATTTGGGGAGGCTTAACTCTGGCTTTCACACCATGTCAGGAGTGGGGGCTTGAACCACACTTGGTGTTTATACCTGTTAAAATGAAGATAGGGCTTCCCTGGTGGCGCAGTGGTTGAGAGTCCGCCTGCCGATGCAGGGGACACGGGTTCGTGCCCCGGTCCGGGAGGATCCCACATGCCGCAGAGCGGCTGGGCCCGTGAGCCATGGCCGCTGAGCCTGCGCGTCCGGAGCCTGTGCTCCGCAACGGGAGAGGCCACAACAGTGAGAGGCCCGCGTACCGCAAAACAAAAACAAACAAACAAAAAATGCAGATAAATCACCCTCAGATAATTGTAGAAACACAGCACACTCAGACAACTGACTTTCGGGTCACGTGTAAAGGGCGTGACTTACTCTCCAGATATTTACATGCCAAGGAGGTTCTTAGTAAAAGTCATATTTCATACTTTTTCTTTTATTTTCTGAACTCCAGTACAAAATGTTAAACCATAAAAACTCGAGTCACATGTTGAAGCGGATTTCCCAACAGAGGGAATGATTACTGAAGGTCACAGATAGAAGGAGGTGGCCCAGTGTGATTAGAAATCTTCCCGTGGGGTGATGTATGGGAATCCATGGGCCTGAAGGGCAGAGACACACTCATACAGGGCGAGGTCTGGGCAGCTCTGAGAACCTGCAGAGAGAGCATCCAACCTCCTCGTGAAACTTACCCGGTTGCCAGATCTGAAAGCTTCCCAAGGTTTATTCCATCTCCAAAGCCCAGATACTCACCGCGCGTGTGGATTTTAAGTGATGGCGGCTTAACACCGCCCCACCCCCCAGTGCAGCTCCCCTCTTTCGTGCTGGGGATGGCTGTGGCAGGGTGTCCTCACCCCTACCTGCCGGGCAGCATTTCACTTTCTGAAGTTTTAGGACGCTTCCTCCATGATCTCTTCTCTGGACCCATTAATTGTTCTCTTCTTCTTTAAATAAAATATATCCTGGATTGCTGTCAATGAAGTCCTTCTGCAATCGTTGTCAAGACAAGAGCTGTCACCAATTTATTTCTCCTTAATGTACAGCACTCTTCCTCTCTCTGTTTTGATAACCTTCTTCCAGAAACTTCTCCAAACCCTTTTCATACATCAGAAGCCCTATAATGGAATTGGCCTATACAAAGAGTTTCCTCATTAAGAGTGATATTAGTGAAGCCTGTAAAAATCTGTTACAAGTAACCCCATTTCATTAAGTTGCAATGACATCTTCTCACTACAAGGGCTGAGAAGCCAATTAAGTGAGAATTGCTATTCGCTGCCCCCAAGGCAGGTACATTTCAGCTGCTGATCCAGCCCTCAGCTCAGGTAGCAGGAGAGGACCCTCCCCAGCCTAGAGCAGGCAGGAGCTCCAAGTCATGGGAATCTCCCATCTTAGAGACACGAAACAGTCAAGCATCTTTAAAGGAGGGGGGCAATGCCACTATCAGACAGACTGTGGGCTTCAGATTAATACCAAAAAAATCATAGTTTGTCAATTAATAAATCTGTATGTTTGGGTAAATTTCATGACTGTTATGACACAGTTTCCATTTGGGTAAATTTGGGATTCTCTCTCTCTCTCATACACATACACATCTATCTATATCTATCTGTCTATCTATCTATCTATCTATCATCTATTCACCTGTCTATCTATCCACTCTCTTATTCCCCAAGCAATTTAACATAACAGGACAAATATAGATAAGGTGATTGTGAAAACCAAAAATTAAGAAAGAAAAGTAAGATGATGCAGAGATGAAGTTTTGTATAAAATAAACGTTCTCAAATCCTAGACACTTGTATATGTGGTTCTGAGCTGCTTGGAATACAAGACAAAAAGTAAATCAATTGCCCAGGAAAAAATGACAGGGTCCTTTCTATCACAAAGACTTGAAACAGCCTTCTGCAGTTGCCAGCAAAGAGAATCTGACTTCTGTTCACTGGATATGACCAGCATCATCCACAGCATCCTTGGAGTAACCATGTTTGCTTGACCAGGATGTCTCTTTCTGTTTGCTTGTTTTTAATATGTACAGATTTCCTGTTGCTGAAATACTGTTCAGTTAAAAAGCATTGTTGTGGAAGTTAGTGGTAGTTTATAGAAAAGTGCGGACATGAGCCTTAACATCCTCTGTGATGTGATTTGCGGCTGCTACTACTGGCAGTGTTGGTACCGTGATTATAATGTTGAAGATGCTCTAATAAGACCTTACCCAACGTGCACAAGGTTTTGATAGATAAGCAAGTAAATCTTACCATATGTGCCCTTTGTATTGAAATTACCTGGAAATCTTTAAAAAACTACTGATATGTGGCTGCCATCCCCAAACATGTTTTCCCTCAAGCTTTCATCGACTGCACTCCAAGAGTTTTATAACGCTTGATGAATTAACCCCTTAATCATTATGTAATGTCTCTCTTTCTCCTTGGTAATATTTCTTATTTTGAAGTTGGCTTTTATATGGCCAATCTAAATTTTTTTGGAATTGGATTTTTATGATACATCTTTTCTTCTGTTGACTTTTAGTCATCTGTGCCTCTGTAGTTAACATGTGCTTCGTTACACAGCATGTAGTTGGTTCTATTTTTTTATTCAGTCTGAGAATCTTGGCCTTTAATTTTATCATTCAGGGCATTAATATTTCACATCCTTATTAATATGTTTTAATTTAAATCTGACATCCAGTTTTAAATAAAACTGTCTTTTATTTTAAATTAAACTGTCTTCTAGCTTAAATAAAACTGTCTTTTATTTGTCCCATCTGTTGCTTACTCTATTTTTCCTCTTTCTCGTTTTAGTTTGAATTAAATGCATTCTTATGTCCCATTTTATTACACTTTTGGGTTCTTAGGCAACCTTTATAAAAAGTATTCATTAATTTATTTAATCATTAATTTCACTGATTGCTTTGGGGTTTACTACACCCATCTTTATCCTAACACCATCTACCCTCAAATAATATTATATCACGTGTGAAGTAAGCTGCTCAAAACATGCTATCCTTTCTTCTCCCATCCACTGTGCCACCATCACACACTCTTATGTCAACAAGCCCAAACCCCCTACTGTTATTTTTATTTACATGTTTAATTATTTTATTAAGATTGAAATGGGAAAAATGAACTGATTTAGAAAACTTGTATTTACAGCTAATTGTTCTCCACATTCCTTTATGGACATGTTAATTTCCATCTGGCATCATTTTTCTTTAACCATCATGAATGTCCTTCGTCATTTACAATGTCACTCTGCTGGTGATGAACTCTCCCAACTTTTGTTTGTCTGAGACAGTCTTTAGTTACCTTTATTCATGAACTATATGTACACCTAGTACAGAAATCTGTCTCCGAAGAAACAGAATGTTTATTTCTGCCCAGAAATGGACTTGCCTCTTTTCCTGCCAGGCTCTCATGTGGCTTGGTGAGTCCATTTGTTCTGCAGGTGAGCCCCACTTGGGTTTGTTGTTTCTCGAATTACTTTGAGTGACCACGGGCTTCAAATCCCCTCAGCAGAGCTCCACCCCTGCCCTGGACATCGTTGAGACCTGGAGTGCCAGGGGACACCAGCATTCCTGCTCTACTCCCAGCTCCCAGGGGCTCTGAACACTGCCCCTCTCAGGGGTGAACTGCTTTTGCTTGTTGCTGGGAGCAAAGCTCGTGATGGGGCAGGAGTCACTGGATTCCCCTGCTCCAGCCTCAGACTAAAGCTGAGGCACTCCAGTGTGGCTGAGCCTCAGGAATAAGACTTTCTTAGCATCTTTTCTTCCCCCCGTGCAAATCCCTGGGCCTCCTTCTGCGTGCATGGTCCTGCACACACAGGGCAGCCAACTCTACTGAGTGCAGGTGCTGGTGGGGATTCTTGGCGGGGTGAGTTTCCTGCCCCCAGCCTCCAGCAGACTCCTACATTTGTTGCATCAGAGCAGAATCCTGGGCACGAGGGGCTCCTCTCCCCACACCTGGTGGCAGTTCACTTTTGCTGGTGTGTGTAAGGGCTGCATGGGGTGTTTCTTATCCCTCCCTTAGTGGGTATCCAGCATTTCCTGCCATCTGCCTCTCATCACAGAAGAGCCAGGTGCCCTCGAGCTTCATGCCTGTCCCTCTAGATGCACATAGCTGCTTATGCACCCCTGCTGTCACCTTGAACCTAGGGAGTCCCTGCACACCTGCCACAGAGGTGGGGAGAGGGCTTCCAGGCCTCAGTTGTGCCCACACCTCTCCTGGGAGTGGCAGGTGCTTGTCCATGGAGAAGAGCCAGCCAGCGGGGGCAGCATGCCTCGGGCTCCAGGGAGTCCACACTTCCCCAAGGGGCACTGGCATTAAGGAACCCCTCACCACGTCACCGCTTTCCTCTTGCCGCCCCGTACCCCACAGAGCTGCCAAATGGAAGGGTTGGGTTCATCAGAGGGACTGGACTCTCCCCAGAGGGAATTCGGGTCATGTGGTGGCCATGCAGCCTCAGTGCTGATGGCCTCAAAAAAGTATGATTTCATAGATTATTCACTTGTTTCCTCACAGCTGGGGTTACTACTTGCTGACCATTTCCCCCTATTTAATGCTTATTATCTTTAACTCAGACTATGGAGCTTATGAAGAAGCCTGCATTCAGAGGAGCTCATCTGGGAAGAGGAGGCCGGGGAGTGAGATTCCGGCGCAGAACCCCGTGGGCCGAACCTCACCTAGTCATAGGCATGGTAAACGGACTTTACACCTGAAAGGCATCGCTTTCTGAGTCAGATACTTACATCTTGAAGTGAGACCAGAAGATCTGCGTGTGGATAAAGGGCGCAGGTATGTGTTTGTGATGCTTCATTTTAATTAATAGGCTAATTTTTTGGAGCAGTTCTACGTTTACAGAAAAATTGAGCAGTAAGTACAGAGTTCCCATACACACATCCCCAATGCATGCACACACACACACACACACACACAGTTTCCCCTACTATTAGCATCTTGCATTGGTGTGTTATGTTTGTTACAACTGATGAACCAGTGTTGATATATTATTATTAACTGTCTTACTTAGTTTGGGCTGCTAAATCAAAGTACCATAGACTGAGCGGTTTATCAATAACAGAAATGTATTTCCTACCGTTCTGGAGGCTGAAAGTTCAAGATCAGGGTGCCAGCTTGGTCAGGTTTTGGTGACGGCCTTCTGATTTGCAGATGGCCAACTTCTTGTTGTATACTCACCTGGAGGAAAAAAGGTTGAGAGAGTTCTCTGGGGTCCCTTTTACAAAGGCACTAAACCCACTCATGAGGGCTTCACCCTTATGACTTAATCAGTCCCACCTCCTAATACAGTAATATGTGGACTTAGGATTTCAATGTAAGAATTTGAGGGAACACAAACATTCAGTCTATTGCAATAACTCAAGTCCATGGTTTACATTAGGTTTCACTCTTGGTGTTGTACGTTCTATAGGTTTTGTCAAATGCATAATCTAATGTAACCACAATTGTAGAATCATACAGAATCGTTCTCTCTCTTAAAAATCGTCTGTGTTCCACCTAATCACCTCCCCACTGCCCCCCAACTCCTGGCAACCATTGATCATTTTACTGTCTCTATAGTTTTGCCTTTTTCAGAATGTTATATAGTTGGGATTATACTGTGTAGCCTTTTTAGTCAAGCTTCTTTCACTTAGTAACACGCATTTAAGGATTCTTTTTTCTTTTTTTATAAGTGTGTTCTACAAAGCTAAGGATTGTTTTCATGGGAAATGTGTTCTGAAATTCTAAAATACATCATTCATTTTCCTCAACTTTAGTTTCTTCATTTATAAAATGGGGGTCAAATTTTAACTTCTATCCCAAGAGTTTTGTGAGAACTGAAAGTAATGATTTACATGTTAAAAAAAAAAAAAGTAAAGTGTTAGACAAGCATCACTTTTCTTAAAATGTCATAATAAATGCGAGGACATGGGGAACTTGGAGAGAATTAAAATGGTCAGATAATTCCAGACATGGGTAAGGAAGGAAAGGCTATAAGTATTTGATGTTGCTTTTGACTTTGTTCAGTAATTGTTTCTTAATATTATTTATTATGTTGGTAAAGTACTATTATGATATTATTCAGTGAGAACACTTTTAACTCAGAAAACAATGTAATCCTCTTTATTTCAGTTGATTTGTTTTATAATGAGCCATTGATATTTTAACTTTTGCTTTAAGCTTTTAAAACTTATTTTATATTGGGCTGTAATGATTTTAGATAAAATAAATGCTGTTCTTGTAAGTGAACTGAGTATTTAATTTTCACACATCACATGATGTTTCTAAGGCTGACCCTTTTCTGTTCCATAAGACTACTTCCCCCAATTGCCTTTATTTTGGATGAAAGGAATTTACTTTCAATTCTTGCACTGTATTTCAGACTTGCCAGAGACTGACAACATTTTGTTGATTTTCATATTAGCAGTGTATATTGTTTGCTCAATATCACTGGAGAAATATGAGTGAGTATTAAGGTGCCAGGGAAAACCTAAGATCAGGTGGAAATATTGAGTATATTTGTTTCATAAAATAATTGCTCTTCTGGATCATCTTTGGAATCACTAAAATACTTTTTGATAAATTAAAGATTTAAAAGGCTTTTCGATGAGTCATCTTTCTCAAACTTTTTCTAGATCTTTCTTGTGACAGAAATTATACTACTTATTCATTGTTGAAAAAAATATACATTTGAGTTTAGTCTGTCAAAGATCTAAACAACATTCATATAAAAGTCTATTTATGTTCTTAGGTGTCAGAGGGCTGGAAGAAACAGAAAAACTATACAATATCTACAGTTTAGTCTTCACAATGCAGGACAGGACCTATCTTATGTGGTGATGTTCGTTTTGAAAAGTTTCTATGGAATAACCAAAAACGTAAGTAACAATTATTAACTTTCCCTAGCACATTAAGGTACAAAAAATGTGACATTTCTTCTCAGCCTTTTTTAAAAATCCAAATTAAATATAGTTTTAGGAAAATATTCTCCAACATAGCACGAGGCCCAATATCTACTGCTATTGAAGGACAATAACGTTCCTTATTTCTAAAGCCGTGGCACGTCTTCTGAGTCTAACATAGTCTAGGAAATCCAAGGGAATTCTCTCTGCTCTCTGGAATACCTTAGTCACTGTTGGGCTTACTTCAACTTTGAAGGTGGATAAGGTTGCCCATTAAGTCGCTCCTTCTGGGCAAATCCAGGGTCTTCTACACCAAGGCACCTCATTTCTAACATCTGTAACACACAGCACCAAAGTTCTGCAATTTACAGGCTCAGCTCTTCCCCAGATAAAGCAGAGCCTCCTCACCTCACACATTAGACAACTCTTCTCAAAGTACTAACTTTTACCTCTTAGAAGATGTGACTTAATTTCTTTTGGTGTGCTTAGATTACTGGTTTCCACATATTGCTTTTTACTGAAGTTACCTGGGAATCTTTAAAAAAATACAGACACATGGCCCCAATCCCTAAACATATTTTCCCTCAACTTCCAAGTACTGCTCTCCACCACTGCAATTGTTTTAAAGATTGTTTCTTGTTAATATCATTTTGTGTAATGTGCCATACACTGTTCTAAGCCCTTTCCATGCACTTTAACATTTAAGCTCGTGGAATGCACACAATATCCTTATCATCACCCATTTACTCTTGGGGAACTGGGCACAAAAGAGCTAACCTGGTGGGCACTCACAACTTGTAATGGCAGAGCGGGGATTTGGAGCCTCACAGGCTAACCCACCACGATGTATGTCTCTCCCTGGCTGACAGTGCTGTCCGTGCTCTAAGTCTCCCAAATCTATGCTTCTTCCACTTTCAAAACAACTTCTGTTCAGTGCTCATTACCTTAGCTTCCCATGGTCACTTTTCTTTTGAAAAAACAAAATCATTATATTAAAAAAATATATTCACACACACACCCCTTACTCTCTGCTGGCTGGATGGCATTCCAAAGCTATGATGTCTATGTGGAAAAGGGCATTTACCACGCACATTTGTTCTTGCTATCTCCTCCTTAAGCTTCTGCTATCTCAAAAAGACAGGTGCTCTTACCTCCTGGCATTTTAATTACTTGTTTACACTGTTTATTCATTTACTAGGCTGTAAGCGTTGGCTTTAGCAAATCCAGTCCATTTTGAAATGGATTCCTGTCTATTAAAAAAGAATTTCCTCAAACCTATTAAGCCCAAATCTATTCAGACAGAACAATGAACATCAAGGGCGTAACTCAGATACATATATATATGTATACATATATATATGTAACTTGCTACATATATAGACAAAATTAGAAACTAACATTGAAGGGGAAAATAAGATTTGTTTTTTTTCAGATTTGAAAACCTGGACTCCATTATCACCATTACCACCACACAAGTATCACAAAGTAAGTTCCACCTTGAACAATAGCTGCTTTGGTTTGGGTTTGGAACTGTAAACCTCCCATTGACAACTGCTCAAGGCAACGCATCCAATTTCAGGATTTAATCATCGTTTCTGGTAGATCACGCTGCAAGATCCCGATGGTTTCTAATTCTGGCATTAACAATTAGCAAGACTGGTCTATTATTTTTCTTTGGATTTCCAGGAAGTTTTCTTGCCAAATGGGGAATAAATTCCATGAGGTTTATTTCAAATTGTCTTTCATGGATTTCTCACTTTAAGAATTTGTTTAAAAGGGCATTAAAAATATTTTCATAGCCAATTACTATCTTGTTTGTCTAAGCCATATTATTTCATTTTCTTACATGAAAGCTGCCCAGAATTTGCACCCTGGTCTTCCTCATCTTGTTTGGTGATCATGGACACTGATTTTGATCTCCTTTTCTGAAAAGTATCTAAGGTAAACAGTCCCATTGGTGGTATCTTTAGGAAGCGTCAAACTCTCTCACTTTCATGCATACTTGGATTTTTTTTTCCCTTGGTCTTATTTTACTTTAGAAAAAGCACCATATTAAAAATAAATCCTTCTTAAGTCAAAGCTTACTGGTGCAAGAGGAAAATCAGAGAATTCTGATTGAGAGCACATTCCTGAAGGAGCTCTTTCTGTTTTGCTTCAGTTGCTATATAAGTGTGTACCTGAGCTTCCCTTGCTTCTCTATTTGTTACTATTGGATCAGAGCCTCACAAACATGAGTGAAGTGTCTGGGTTCACTTCAGGGACTTTACCTACTTTCTTTGAGCTCAGACTCCAATCAAGAGGCCTGAGAAGTAGACAGCATTGCACAGCTCAGGTCATTTGCTCTCAGGAGCATTCTGGTTCCAGCTGTAGAGGACTCCACACCAATGTTTATATACCACCTGTTCTGGCCTGGCTCTGGCCGTACATTTAGGGAAACTCTCAAGGTATCTTTTTTTTTTTTTTTTTTTTTGCGGTACGTGGACCTCTCACTGCCGCAGCCCCTCCTGCCACGGAGCACAGGCTCTGGGCGCGCAGGCTCACAGGCCATGGCTCAGGAGCCCAGCTGCTCCGCGGCATGTGGGATCTTCCTGGACCGGGGCACGCACCTGTGTCCCCTGCATCGGCAGGTGGACTCTCAACCACTGCGCCACCAGGGAAGCCCTCTCAAGCTATAATTTAATATCAACTGCTGATGCCCTTGACTCTCAAAATGCGTGTTGTCCTGTGGGGTCTCCAGTCTCTCTTGGGTCCTTTACATTTATGGATCCCAGGGAAGAGCTCCAGTGGAGGCATTCTTGTTATTATGAATGTGTTTCTGTGGCCAGAAAAATAACCCTGACAATGTTCTTGGCATTCTATTTTATTCCAACGGGATTTCAGCTTCAGCTTCCCTGAGACTATAATTTCTTGTCCCTTAGGAATGATGAGGATTACCTTCCTCAATGAGGAATACATCTCACTTAAATACACAACTCTTGGCAACAAATGTTTCCTACTCTGCAGAAAATTTCCCCATCTACTTCCTCAACACAGATTTTACAGGCTTCTCATTGGTCTCCCTAATTCAAAAAGAAAGAGCGTTGCCTCTCTTACTGAAGTTCAAGGTCTTCTCATATATTCGCCATGCCTCCTCAGTAGTCTACCTAGATTCTGCTTAGATCTCCAGTTGTCATTGTATTTATCTTTGTATCCTAACCTCTAACTTTAAACTTTAGTTAATCCATATAATAAATCTTAAGGTAGAAATAGGGAATGTTTACTTGGTTTTGGCTATCTCTGTAGACAGAATCTGATTACATAGTCAAATAGAGTCAAATTAACACAATAATTATATTTAAAGAATTTAGGCCTTATGAGAATGGCAAAAACAGAGTTGTTCAGAATGACTGATTCAATGTCTTTCCAGTGTTTGGAAGGAGAATTCCACACACTCTATTTTATGTACGCTTGTTACATACAGAGGACTATCACAAGACTTATCAGTCTTAGTTCCTCCTCGCTTACAGGAATTGAAGATAAAACACCACCAAAAGTAGCACCACTAACTGAGACAAAGCCCTGTCTTGTGTCCTCAGTTATCACATTGATAAATGGGATATTGCCTGCCATATCAGTAAACAAATGATGTCACAGTCATCAGAATTGCAGCCACCTCCGATGGTGAGCCGGTGAGCCCTGACTGAACTCAGGGAGGAAACAAAGAATACCTGCCATCTAGCAGCCATCAGACTGCAGCCACTCCCCAAGGTGCCCCCTGAGGGGACTCAGGAAGGGAAAGCACAGCATACTGGCCCCAGGTAGCTGAGGTGCATATCAAAAGAATGATCTCAGTGAGCCAAGATTCTTACATCTTCCCATACATAGAAGAGTGCTAAATTCCTGAACTTGAGATATCTAGTTTTCTTTTATTAACAGTAATCTTGTGTTCCTACTATGTGCCCTTTGTTGCAAAACTACTGTATATCCTAGCTCCCCCCTCACCTCCTTGGAGCAGTTCTCTCAGGGTTACTTGAGATGCTGCCTCCCGGGCTTGAAGTCCTCAGTATGTCTGCCAAATAAAACATAACTCTGAACTTTTAGTTTGTGAATATATTTTTTTCAGTTGACACCATCTTTGGAAATGGATGGAACATATGCGTCTTTCCCTGGAGTCTCTGTTTCTGGATGTTAGCCTCTGCTCATGCACCTCCTCAGTGATCTGACTATGTATTAATTGCTTTTGATAGAGATGGTAAGGAAATGTTTGTCGAGTGTATACTATGGACTAGACATAGTTGTATGCAGTGAGGATACACTGATGAGGCCAACAGATAGATCTCTACCATCCTAAATCTTACTTTCTGGAGGGAACTGTTATGAGCTCTGTAATTGTGCTTTAATATTTCAGCGTGTGTGTGTGTGTGCTTTCACACCAGGCTAGCTTCGTCTATATTCCTGTTCCTCATAACCCAGTGTTGGTGGGAAGCTAGCATTTACTCTGAAATCCAAAATTTCACAGAAAGCTACTATAAGTTCTTTCAACTATGTGCATCTCTCATCAATGCCAGAGGCTTTACTAATTAATAAAATAAATGTTAAATTTTCATCAATGAAAACAGTGGCTTCTTAATTAGCAAATTGATGTTAGAAGTTAATTCTAATAGATAAAATTATTAAATTGCATGGACTAGCTGAAATAGTTTCATGGCCTTTTCATAAACATTAACAGGATATAAAAATCTAGTGAGCCCAGAAGGCTACAGTCTTAGGATTGATTCCAAAGTTCCAATCCCTGAATGGTCCTGTGTCCAGTCTTTGTTTAGAGGATTCTGGCTGATACCTCTTAGTTCTATTCCCCTCCCTAGGGTCAACAAAAGTCTTCTCTTTAACACTAAGAACTGCTTTAGAGCAGTTTCTTATCTTCCTAGCTTTTGTAGTACTGTAGCTCAGTATAAAGCAGCTTCTATACACTAAGTCAGTGTTTATTGTATGAACCAATAAATGAATGAATCACTGAACATCATTGATTATTTCCAGGCACAAAGACAATTCTAATCTAAATTACTAGGTTGTAATCTGTATTGGCATCAGCATGTTCTCTTAATATTATTTTTTATTTGTTTGTTTGAAGAGTTTTGTTAAACATTTTAAACAAATCCCTGAATATAACTTAAAAAAATTATTTTTTTTAGTGTAGGATACAAAAAAAATTCTGGTTAATTGACAGTTCTGTTACATTGGCCTCAAAGCCAAATCCGGCCTCTGTACCCCGACACTGAAGTAAATCTTGGAGACAGAGTTTTGGGTGAAGTAGAAAAGAATAGCTTTATTCCTTTGCCAGACAAAGGAGGTCACAATGGACTAATGCCCTCAAAACCATGTGTCCTGACCTGGAGGGAGTAGTGAGGAGTTTTATAGTCCAGGTGGTGGGGCTGCTGATAAGTATCAGGGTACCTGCAGGACCCACATTCCTTCAATCCAGAGATCATCTGGCTTCAGGTGATAGTGGGTGAACTGTGACCTTCTCTCTGGAATGAGGAACACTTCATCAAGAAATTAACATCTTCCATTTGGAGGAGGTTTTAGTTCTGCAGAGGAACTCAAAGATATTGTTGTGTGTATCCCTTGAGGGGGAACCAGGACCCTGCCCCAAGGCTGCACTGTTGTTTCTTGACTGCTCCTTCCTTGTCTCTGCTTCCCCTCACTTCCCTGATTAGCAACTGTTTGAACCTGCCCTTTGGAACTCAGGGAAGGGGACAGAGAAAAGCTTTTGTGCCCAGGAGCCTCACAGGGTCCTGCTCGGTTTCAGCCTCCCTATAATAGAAAAAACATGTCAGAATTATTTCCTTGTGCTACATCAGGTATTAATAAGGCATGTTTCATAAAACCAAAAACACAAATGGTCTGTTATCTGCCTCTTCTGAGGTTGAGTTGAGGCACTCAGGACTCCTTCCACAACCTGAAAATAATAGCTAATATAGGCATTTCCTCTCAATTTACTCAATATATCCAAATGTCAGAAAGTAAAAAGTCTATGAAAAGACCAATAAGCCCGTATCTTGGTACCCACCCTTCCTCTTACAGGGAACACGTTTTGCCAACAGCTAACGTCTACTGTGATTGATTCCTGGCAAATCTTTCAAAACAGATGACACTCCAATCTTTAGAAGGGTTTTCTTTTTTTCGGCGGGGGGCTGGGTTGGGGAAATCATTTAATGTCATCAGAAATAATAGTTCTTCAAAATAACTTTTATGCCAGAAGTTGAATAACTTTGTACAGCTTGTTTTTGTTTTTACCAGAATTTGTAGAGAGAACTTAATGAAGTGCCATATGTCAAGTCTGGAGTCAGATTAAAAACAAATAATTAAAATATATCCTTTCTCCATCAAAACAGATTGTGATATGTTGGTGGAAGGAAACAGAATCTGACATGTCATGTTTTGACAGGTTTTTTTTTTTTTTTTAAAGAAAATCAGTCATATAGTAAGACATTGTATTTGAAAGTTGTGTTTTCTTCCTGTGGAATGCCAAGTTTTAAGTCATAATCTAACCTGCCACATCCATTAACCTGCCATAATGCAATAGAGAGGCACGTATCTGGAGACATATGGGAGCATCTGGGGAACAGTCACGGCACAGACGTCAAAGAGTAAAAGAAATTTTGAGAGGTTTTATGTGTGTTGACGGGGTGTGTGTATGTGAGCAATTTCACTTTTCTCCCTAAATTCATATCGATTTTATGCAACAAATGATTCCTCGATGAGGACAGACATTTCCTGGTGTTCTTCTTTTTTTTTTTTTAATTTTAGGAGAGGGTGATAAGTTTTTGTTGAAATTTTTAACATTAAAAAACAACACTGTAGGTCAAGTTTTCAGTATGAAAAAGTAATAACAGAACTTTTATAAATAATGATATTTCTATCCTTACTTCCCAGAAAGGCATTTCAAATCATCACTCTGGCCAGGCCCACCTGGAGACATTTGATGGCGTCTTCACCAGGGTTAATTTTAAACACAGGACCTGGCCGCGGGCTGAGGGCTTTTCACACACCCCTCCAGGCCCACCTGAGCAGTAGGGCATCTCAGGAGGGGAAGGTGAAACCCTGGGATTCTTGTTAAGCAGCCCTCCCACGGGGGGCTTCTGTGAGCCTGGAAGTGCCATCAGGTCACACAGTTAACAAGGACAATACTTGTTGAGAAAGAGTATGAGGAAGCTCAGAGCACAGAGATCAATGCGGGTGGAATCACCAGGAAGCTGGCTCCCTATCCTAAGTCATTTAACGCCCATTACGTTGGCAGCGCATATCCTTTTGGTAGGAAGGTCACTAAGAAAGCTTGCTGAGCTATTAGTGCTAATTATATTCGTGACAAAGTCACACCAGGAAGAGCCTTTTTCCAGCTCTCAATTTGACCAGATTATGTGACACTATAAGAGTTTACCTGCTCTTTGAAAATCAGTGCATCATTCCATCTTTTATTCCTTGGAAGTAAACATCTTAGCATGGCCCCAGAGACTCCTTTGTAGCTACCTTCAGGAATTATGCCCCAGTTCAAAAGCTTTGACATCTCTTAGCTCACCGATATAATCCCTGCTGCTCCGTCTGAGATTTTTTTCATTGGATGATCTCTACGATGAAGATCATAGAGATCACACACTTCCTTCAGCACAGCCAGCATCGTGAGTCAAGTGCAGATTATCATAAGGTTTGTAAAGAATCTGGGGCTGGGAGTCAGGAAACATGGTTTGTAATCTCAGACCTGCTGTTAACTAATGTTGTGACCTCTGACACCTAAATAATTTTTGTCTCAACTTTTTCCTCCCTAAAAACAAGGTTCTTGTCATGTTTACCTTATGGGTTTATTAAAAGGATAAATTGATGTTATCACTGTTGCCCAATGTTCACAGTAGGACATCAGCTCCCCTCACCAGAGGGGAAGGGATTGCAGGTGGGAAAAGGAGATTTCTGCTCAGAGATGGAAGGTACAGGCCCAGGTGAAACTACCTGTGTCCAAGTACCAGCCCCTCTTCTTACTGTGTGACTTTAAGCAAGTTACCCAACCTATCTGTGCTTCAGTTTCTTCATCTGTCAAATAAAGTATCAATTTCATAGGGTTCAATATATAAACCATTTGCAGATCTGAGCTTAAGGACTCAAGCAGATTAAGTGCTCTACGTGTATGTCATTGTGCATCCAAATACTGCACAGTGGGGCTTCTAACTGAACTTTTCTTCACTACACATCCTTCTGCCTCCGGAGCCAGTAGAACACGACCCCAAGACTGATGCAGTGGCAAGCACAGGGCTCGGGAGAGGCATCCTTAAGAAAAGGGAGACAGGAGGGAAGCAAGAGGATTAACCTCACAGATCATCTCAGGGCCACAGCAAAAGGGGAGCATGCCTGCTCTTCACAGACTAGCATAGGGTCAGCGGAGCTGGAGACGAGTGAGGGGTGGAAAGGAGTGGAAGAGGGTGGGAGTCTCAGGGCAGGGGGAGGAAAGAGAACACTCACATAGTGCCTTCTCAACCTTGCTAATGACTCTGACTTTATCTCGGAGATGAATGAAGCTCACTGTATAGTTTTGAGCGCAGGAAGGACACAGCTTCACTGAGTGTTTACAAGGGATTTCAGTAGTGGTTGCACTGAGAATAAACTGCACCCTTGAGGTCATCCAGGTAAGAGGATATAGTGGGTTCAGCACTATGGACACGTAATAAAAAATACGGAGAGTGATGAGAAATGGCCGGGGTCTCTGTGTGTTTTGAAGTAGATCCAGCAGAATGAAATGATGGATTAGAGGCACAGAGTGAAGGAAAAAGAAAAGTCAAGGATGACTTGAAGGTTTTTGGCCTGAATAACTAGAAGGCTGGAGTCAGCATCGATTGACATGAAGAAGTCTGGGGGTGGAACAAGTTAGCGGGGAAAGGGCAGAGCCCTGTTTAGGATATGTTGAGTTTGAGAGGTCTGCTCAGTATCCAAGCACAGAAGTTCAAGAGGAAGTTGAATATCTGAGTATGGAATTCGGGAGAGAGGCCTAAGCCTGTGATTTATATTTGTCTGTTAGTGTGTAGATGTTGTTTACAACCAAGGGGCTTGATGGGACCCTTAAGGAAGTGAGTACAAATAGAAAAAATCCAAAAAAGTGCCTTTTCATTGTAAGGCTACTAGAGAGGATTAAAACTGTGAGAAGTCTTAACCATTGTAGACTTCAATTTTACTATCAAAAAGTCAGCAAATAACCTTATAAATCTATGATTGCCAAACATCTATATGCATGTAACCAGACATGTTCTACAGAATTACTTTGGTACACCCACGATTCGAAACCAAGCCTTCACTGTCACCGAGAATAATAGAAGTAGTAGTCTTACAGGGAAAACCTCTTACGATTTTGCAAACTCTCACCTGGAAATTCTATCTCTTCATTATTTACTTTCCACTAGACAGATACTGTTCAGTAGTTTCTTCCAGGAGCCCAAGACCAACTAAACACTGTCTCTTTCAAAGAACTGACAATTTTTGCTTTCACAGTAAAAAATGCCTAAGATGTATCTCTTGTTGAATTTCCTTTCTATGGCTACCATTGAATTAGTACTGAGCGGTTAAGTGCTAAGACTCTGCACTCTGCCAGCCCCTCCACCACTTACTACCTATGGGACGTTGGGAGGTTACAGAGCTTCCGTTATCTTCATTTACTCATTTGTAAAATAAGGATAATAGTGTTAGCTACTAGGGCTGGGGAAAGGAAGAAATCAAATAACTTATCCAAGACACTTAGAATTGTTGTTTATCGTGTATTACGCTCAATGTAAATTTTTAGCTAGTAGTAATAGTAGTACTACTATTAATAGGCAATGTTTATGAAAATTTTGCAGTGTTCCAGGCATTGTTTTAAGTACTTTACAGAGATTATCTCATGTAGTCCTCTACCTTATGAAATACACTGTTGTTATCTCTATTTTTTAATGAGGTAAATGGAAAAGGGGAAAATCATTAATACTTTCTGTTCTTTGGACTTTGTATTACATGCCACCTCTCTTTCCCTAATTACTTGACCTTTGTTGTTTATTCTTCACTAGTTACACAGTCTTGTTAGAAAACAACTTTGCCTTCAATGGAGATTGAGGTAGAAATACAAAAATGTTGTTTTAAACCCCCAAAGTTTCCCAAACTATGTGGAAAAGATTCTTTATAATTGCTCCTCAGAACATTAGACATTTTTTACTACATCATTGATAGTGTATTGTCATGTGAGAAACAGAGAATTGAGAGCCAGGACATGTGGATTCTACCAGCAATTTTCGCATAAATTCTCAGATAACCAGCATTGATGTGATTAAGCCTCCCAGGTCAGGGCTACTCAAAGTGCCGGGGAGACATAGGCAGCTTATGCAGTACACACAAGTAAACCAAGGCACCACTTCCTTCACCAAAATGTCTCTCTCAGGAAAAAAAGGCTGCCTGAAATAATTGTGTGCTTGGTGGTAGTGGGCTGACCCTGGGGCTGGTCCCCGAGCTCTTAGCAGAGCTATAGTAAATAGTTGAGAGTTCCCATACAGGAGTCCACCTGTGGACCACACTGAATAACATTGCCCTGGACCTTTGTTTCATCTTCTGTGAATGGGAAGAGAAGGTTCATTTGCTAGTAGGCTCAGTGATTTACATTGTAACAATCTGAGTGTAAAATCATAATTGCTGTTGTACCGATGAGAAAAAAGCTGAGTCAAGTGGAAGTTCTAGACCTTATCTTGACCACTTCAAAATGAGAAAAATAACATATCTGTCCATTAACCTTCAGCATCAAACCCACAGTTTGCACCCACTGTTCAGTTCTTACCTTGAGAGAATCATCACCTGGGAGAGGAGGATGCAGCTTTTCAAACTTCCTGGCCACCAGCTGGGTACCGCTGAAGGAAGCTCCCTCTTACTCTGCCTGGCCCTGTATGTCCCCTTCGAGGTGTCACACTTATCTACAAGGCATTTGTTCTACTTTGCTCATCCTTTCAAAGGGAAGCTCACTCAAGTAGTCACTTAAATACAAATGCTGAAAGTCTTTGCGAAAGGAGCGCTGAGTTTCACAATCAGGAAGGAGGCTTCCCTTTTCCTCCTAAAGCTGGATTGACCAGATCACACTGGACCACATCAGAGGCTGGAACATCCTTACTCCAAGACTGTCCTACATCCAGGAAGAGCCAACGTTTATCAATCAGGAGAACCCACTGTATAGTGACTATCAATCAAGCCACTGGATAACAGACCACCACACAACCCTGGTCCCCCAGTTCATATCTTAAAGAGATAGGACTCAGCATGGAAGCAAGAAAGAGAAGAAGGAGCCTGTGCTGTCCACCCAGCCACGGGTTGGATTCTGTGATGCAGTCCAAGGAGAATGGGAGGAAACGAGAAGGAAGAGTCTGTATAAACCACAATGACATGGTAAACTCCTCCCAACCAAAGGCACAGCGCATCCATATATCCCAAGCGTGAATTTGGATATTTATCATACACGTGGGCATCTAAATCCCATGCACCAGGTAGGGTCTGTACTTTTAGCATCTTCATTGTCACTGTGGACTTGGCTTAGAGCAATTACTCTTTCCTTACCCCTCTCCTTCATCTGACAAAGCTCTCTGGCTCAGCCCTCACAGAGCATGTGCTGTCCCCCCATGGCCCCCAGGGAATGAGCCCTCACTGAGGGGCCACCTCTGTAACTTAGGGAAGAAGAGTTGACATAGAGCACTTGCTCCCCGCCAGGTTTCATAGTGGGTACCTTTCATGCATTAGCTCCATTAAAGCTTACAACAAGCCTCTTGATTATTTCTGCTGGATTTTGGCCTCTGCATCCGTTGATTTCTGTCTGCTTCAGGAATCCATATTCACCGGTATAGAGGCCTTTATTCCCAATGAGTCTAGTCAGTGTGCCCCGTTTCTGACTGTTGCCTAAGCTACAATCAATACCTGGGCTTTCCCACAGCCCTCACAGCCCTGCATGTTACATTTCCCTACATAATATTTTTTTCTTAATGGTCACCAGAAGGAGCTGCTGTGAATCATAACAGCTGTCCATGGCTACTTAGGACAGAAACTAGAATATTAATTGTATTTTGTGTCTTATATCCTAAGTTAACTCACATGCCATGGATGGTTCTTTGGTCCAAATTGAAGACCGAGGGCCTAAGGAGAGGATGTTTAAAGCAAGGCTGTGTCCAAGGAACCCAGCATAATTGGTTTCTAAAATATCTATGCTGCAGGACAAGAGTTACCCGGGATACCTAATCCCCTTTCATCTTCGTGGCAACATGGGGACAGTAACAAGGAAGTAGACACGAGCAGGAATCCTGGGACACCTGTCACCTCCAGGGGGCGCAGGAAAAGGGAAGCTAATTGGGTTTGAGGTCTAATGGCTCTTAGGCTTTGGGGCTTTCAGCTGTTGTTACTTCGGATGCCAATTAAGATCTTATTTCCTCTCTCATAAGGGACGTCTTCTGAGGAAATGACGTTTTCATTTCTTTCAAGGCTGCATGTCTCCCTTACTGACCCTTGGTTGTATTCTGAGCCACTTAATACATTGCTGGCTGATTGAGAATTAGGCTCAATTCCTAAACTTAATTGAACTAAAACAATGTCCCTGGTGAGATGCAGTGAATCTTCCTGTTGGACTTAAAGCAAAAATTGGGAAGTGGGGGCTTCCCTGGTGGTGCAGTAGTTGAGAGTCCGCCTGCCAATGCAGGGGACACGGGTTCGTGCCCCGGTCCGGGAAGATCCCACATGCCGTGGAGCGGCTGGGCCCGTGAGCCATGTCCGCTGAGCCTGTGCGTCCGGAGCCTGTGCTCCGCTACGGCAGAGGCCACAACAGTGAGAGGCCTGCGTACCGCAGAAAAAAAAAAAGAAAAGAAAAATTGGGAAGTGGAACAAGAAAAAACTGGTTCACGCTTGCCCAATGCTTTATTGTTTCCCAAGAATAGGGAGAATGAGTACCCACCTAGACAAAGCGAGGTAAAACAATATTCTATGGAGATTTGGGGCAGGGGGTTGTTTGTTTTTGTTTGTCATTTGTTTGGTTTGCTTTATTGCCAATTTGTCCAATGTGGGGAGGAGGGAATTAGAGGCTGCAATGGCTAATGGTCCACCCAATCTGAACTGCTACTTTTGACAGTATGGATGAAATTAAAAATGTACTTGAAAAGGGACATACCATTGCCTCTAGTGGGAATAAATCATACTATTTCAATAAGTCACTAAATTCTTTGTTATGAAGGTATGATGCTAACTTTTAATTCCTTTATATTGAAGAAAAAAATTTTTATGAACTTTAGTTTTTTTAAATGTGCTCAGCTACGATACCATTATTTTTCCTGGTCCAATGTGAATGCCTCATGTTTTCTTTTATCTAATGCAAGTTCAGATACTCTCACTTGTACCCATATCCAGGTCATGGACACTGCTCTCAGTGGAAAAGTTCTGTCACTCACATTCCTGCCTTAGCCTGTAAAATAGAAACTATGGTTACCTCGGAACTACGAGGGAGAAAATATGTGACATTCTCAACACTTTAACTCTTCTTCTTGGAAAAGGAAGTGACTTACTTTGTTGGTGACACAATTCTCACCCTCCGAGGGTCAGTTTCACACAATACGACCCTCTCATGTCTGAATCCCATTCCTCCGTCCTTTGCACCAACCAGGAGAGGCCTGGTTTGAGTCACTTTCCTGGGATTGGGATGTCTGTAATTCAGGGTGTTAGCTCTTCTCTAAATGTTTGATAGAATTCACCTGTGAGGCCATCTGGTCCTGGACTTTTGTTTGTTGGAAGATTTTTAATCACAGTTTCAATTTCATTACTTGTGGTTGGTCTATTCATATTTTCTATTTCTTCCTGGTCCAGTCTTGAAAGGTTATACCTTTCTAAGAATTTGTCCATTTCTTCCAGGTTGTCCATTTTATTGACATAGAGTTGCTTGTAGTAGTCTCTTATGATACTTTGTATTTCTGCAGTGTCCGTTGTAACTTCTCCTTTTCATTTCTAGTTTTATTGATTTGAGTCCTCTCTCTCTTTTGCTTGATGAGTCTGGCTAAAGGTTTATCAATTTTATCTTCTCAAAGAACCAGCTTTTAATTTTATTGATTTTTGCTATTGCTTTCTTTGTTTCTATTTCATTTATTTCTGCTCTGATCTTTATGCTTTCTTTCCTTCTACTAACTTTGGGTTTTGTTTGTTCTTCTTTCTCTAGTTCCTTTAGGTGTAAGTTTACATTGTTTATTTGAGATTTTTCTTGTTTCTTGAGGTAGGCTTGTATTGCTATAAACTCCCCTCTTAGAACTGCTTTTGCTGCATCCCTTAGGTTTTGGGTCGTCTTGTTTTCATTGTAATTTTTCTCTAGGTATTTTTTGATTTCCTCTTTGATTTCTTCAGTGATCTCTTGGTTATTTAGTAACATATTGTTTACCCTCTGTTTGTGTTTTTTATGTTTTTTCTCCTGTAATTGATTTCTAATCTCATAGCATTGTGGTTGGAAAAGATGCTTGATATGATTTCAATTTTCTTAAATTTACTGAGGCTTGATTTGTGTCCCAAGATGTTATCTATCCTGGAGAATAAACCCTGTGCACTTGAGAAGAAAGTGTAATCTCCTGTTTTTGGATGGAATGTCCTATAAATATCAATTCAATCTATCTGGTCTGTTGTGTCATTTAAAATTTGTTCTTCCTTATTAATATTCTTTCTGGATGATCTGTCCATTGGTGTAAGTGAGGTGTTACAGTCCCCCACTATTATTGTGTTAATGTTGATTTCCTCTTTTATAGCTGTTAGCAGTTTCTTTATGTATTGAGGTGCTCCTATGTTGGGTGCATATATAATTATAATTGTTATATCTTTTTCTTGGATTGATCCCTTAATCATTATGTAGTATCTTCCTTGTCTCTTGTAACATTCTTTATTTTAAAGTCTATTTTATCTGATGTGAGTATTCTACTCAGCCTTCTTTTGATTTCCATTTGCATGGAATATCTTTTTCCATCCCCTCACTTTCAGTCTGTATGTGTCCCTAAGTCTGAAGTGGGTCTCTTGTAGACAGCATATAGATGGGTCTTGTTTTTGTATGCATTCAGCGAGCCCGTGTCTTTTGGTTGGAGCATTTAATCCATTCACGTTTAGGTAATTATCAATATGTATGTTCCTATTACCATTTTCTTAATTGTTATGGGTTTGTTTTTGTAGGTCTTTTTCTTCTCTTGTGTTTCCCACTTAGAGAATTTCCTTTAGCATTTGCTGTAGAGCTGGTTTTGTGGTGGTAAATTCTCTTAGCTTTTGCTTGTCTGTAAAACTTTTGACTTCTCCATCAAATCTGAGTGAGATCCTTGCCAGGTAGAGCAATCTTGGTTGTATCTTCTTCCCTTTCATCACTTTAAATATATCATACCACTTCTTTCTGTCTTATAGAGTTTCTGCTGAGAAATCAGCTGTTAACCTTATGTGAGTTCCCTTGTATGTTATTTGTCATTTTTCCCTTGTTGCTTTCAATAATTTTTCTTTGTCTTTAATTTTTGTCAGTTTGATTACTATGTGTCTTGGTGTGTTTCTCCTTAAGATTATCCTGCCTGGGACTCTCTGCACTTCCTGGACTTGGGTGGCTATTTCCTTTCCCATGTTAGGGAAGTTTTCAACTGTAATCTCTTCATATATTTTCTCACTCCTTTCTCTCTCGCTTCTCCATTTGGGACCCCTATAATGTGAATGTTGGTGCATTTAATGTTGTCCCAGAGGTCTCTTAGGTTGTCTTCATTTCTTCTCATTCTTTTTTCTGCAGCAGTGAATTCCACCATTCTGTCTTCCAGGTCGCTTATCTGTTCTTCTGCCTCAGATATTCTGCTATTGATTCCTTCTAGTGTATATTTCATTTCAGTTATTGTATTCTTCATCTCTTTTTTTTTGTTCTTTAATTCTTCTAGGTGTTTTTTCTTTAATTCTTCTAGGTTTTTGTTCTTTAATTCTTCTAGGTCTTTGTTAAACATTACTTGCATCTTCTCAATCTTTGTTTCCATTCTTTTTCCGATAGTCCTGGATCATCTTCACTCTCATTATTCTGAATTATTTTTCTGGAAGGTTGCCTATCTCCACTTCATTTAGTTGTTTTTCTGGGGTTTTATCTTTTTCCTTCATCTGGTACAAAGTCCTCTGCCTTTTCATTTTGTCTGTCTTTCTGTGAATGTGGTTTTCCTTTCACAGGCTGCAGAATTGTAGTCCTTCTTGCTTCTGCTGTCTGCCCTCTGGTGGATGAGGCTATCTAAGAGGCTTGTGCAAATTTACTGATGGGAGGGACTAGTGGTGAGTAGTGCTGGGTGTAGCTCTCGAGAGAATTTCCTATAAAGACATTGGTGTTGAAAGACAAGGAAGCCAGACAAGCCTGACACAGCAGCAAAAAGGAAATGACCACAGGATCTGCTCCCCTCCAGGCTGGAGAATAAAGGGAGGGAACCACAGCCATGCTGGCCTATCTGGCCCCGCCAGAGCCTCGGAGAAGACACAGCCCTTCAGAGCTGCCCCAAGGCTGTCAGAGAGGGGGAGGGGCCTGCGTCTTCCTTCTCTTGCCTCTAACACTTGAGGGTCCCAAGGGTCAAACCAGACAAGAGCAGTCAAGTGGGACAAGAAAGGCCTGGAGATCTCAAATATTCCTTGGGATTCAGGAGAAACCAGAAGTATTCAGGAGAAATTTGTCATATGTTTTGGGCTTGAGAAATAAGAAATATAAGAAATGTGTGTATTTGGGAATGAGCGGGGAAAAATTAAGCCAAAAACTTGTGTATTTTTTCTGTAACTGGATTATACAGGCATCATTTTGGGACACACCTGGGTTTTGAAGCAAGGATGCACACCTACTTAAAATCAATTCTGTTTTTCTAATTTGATGCTTGTAATCTACAGAATTAAAAAAACAAAAGCAAACAAACCAAAAAACCCAAGAAAAATCAGTCTCAGTGGACACAGCCTGTAGACTACAGGGAGAGCATGCCTCCTGTAGAAACGTCTTCTTCCATGTCTCTACTTGAATACTAAGAGCACTAGGACTCTCAGCACTAGTTTCTTCTTCAATGGCAGGACTTTAACTGATGAAAGCAACCAGCAAAGCCATACATTCTGGATTCTTCCCGCCATTTCTCCTTACAGTCCAGTTGGTTGGCACTTGGTTGTGAGTGTCCAGAGCACAACAGACCAGTTTCCCAAGAGTTTCTAGACTGCAATGGTTGGGTCCTCAATTCCCATACCCATCTCCTCCCCTCCACCAATTCCAAAATTTAGGTTTACTATTTTCACTCCTCACTCTGGGTAACTGAAAGCAGCCTTAAAACAGTAAGACCTTACTTGTGTCAGAAGACAAGATGAATAGGAGTCTCAGCATTACCTGCAATGAGGCCCCTTTTGTAGCCAGCTCTGCCACACTTCCAGTGAGACTTTTCTCCTCAGGACTGCAAGACTGTGCAGCATCTCATGGCATCTTATCTTCATTCCAGTGAAAAAGGGGAGGAAACAAGATGAAGAAAGGGAAGGGACAACAGAGTCAAGAAACAGGCCAATTGAAACGTCTTTTCAAAAAGCTTATCCTGGAAGCCACACCTGGAGATGTCTGCTTACATCTATTTCCCCAAAATGGGGTGACATGACTAGTCTCACTTGTAATGGGGTTTAGTATCAGGAAAGAATTGTGGAGGCACTTTAATGTCTCAAAATTGGAGTTGCTTTTTAAAAATATATATATTATAAAAATTTTCTCTCATACAGAAAAGTTAGAAGAACAATACAGTGAAAACTTACACACACACCACCTGAATTCTGTAATTAACATGTGTTATATTTGCTTTATCACTGATTTGTCCATTATCCATTCCTCTATAATTCAGTAATCCATCTTATTTTCTTATATTTCCCCAATGAATAATGATGTTGAATGTCTTTTAATAAGCTTACTATTTGTCTTGTGAACACATACAAAATGTATGTTCATTGTTTTATTGGAGTGTAGTATTTTATTGTCAACTTATAGGAGTTATTGATATATTTTGCATATAAGTCCTTTCTCATTCATATAGATAAATACTGGGTACTTGGTATTCAAAGACAAATAAAATGAATTCCATCCCCTTTATATGTAAAACAAGTTTTAAACCTAGACTGAGTTAAGTCAACCAATGTTACATATTCTCTTTCTGAACATGATTTGAAAAATATTTTTTTACCTGACAGAGATGCTTTCTCAGGGAGTCATGAAATCCCAGTCTGGGAGAGTGTTTTCATTTCCTAGCGCTGCTGTAACAACATCCTAAAAACAGAGTGGCTTAAACAACACAAATGTATTGTTTCAAAGTGCTAGGGCCTAAAGTCTGGGATCAAGGTTTCAGCAGGGCTATGCTCCCTTCAAAGGTGCCCTGACTTCTAGTGGTGTGATGACAATCTTTGGTATTTTCGTCTTATATACTTACCCAAGTGTCTGCCTTCATGTCCACATGGTGTTCTCCCTGTGTGTATGTAAGCCTGTGTCCAATTTCCCCCTTTTATAAGGTCAGCAGTCATGTTGGATTAGTGCCCACTCCAATGACCTCATCTTAACTAATTGCATCTGCAAAGAACCTGGGTCCAAATAATGTCATGTGCACAGATACTGTGTTTTTCTTCAACAAACAAGAGCAGAACATTTGCTGCTCACAACTGAACATTGGCATTAAATAGCGAGTGTTTTCATAGAGGTAAACATAACTGGAGGAAAAATTACTTTGCACTGTTGTTGGACAAGATCAGGGAACAAAACACTATGGTCTTCACATTCTTTTCTAAAAGGAAAGAAAAAGAAATGTGAAGGTTGAGAATAGCAGGAAAGATCAAGAAAGGGTATTTCAGGAAGACAGAGATCCTTATTACACAATGTTTGCTAAAAGCCTATCTCATGATTCCATCCTAAATCCAGTGAGTGGCCAATGCAATTATTTATGACATAAATAATTCTCTGTATTAAGATACCTCTTTATCCACAATGTTCCTCCAGGGTGGACCAGCTGTCAGGGATGGCTGCATTCTCACTGGACTATTAGTGACTCCTTTTCATAAGAAACTGAAGCCTTCTTTCTGACGGAATATATGTGTTTAAAACAGGGTTCCTTTGAACCTAAGTATATAAGACTTTGATTTTTTATGACAAAGCCAAAGGGGGGAAAAAATGATTTTTTTATGACACAGCCAAAGGGGGGGGAAAAAAACCCAAAGAAATAATAATGAAATAGTAAGAATGAAAAATAGAAAGGAAATATGATATTCTTTAAAATACTTTAGCCTACAATTAATTTCTCTAAATACAGTTTTGAAAGCAATCACCACAAATCTGAACATTTGCTGGATCATCTGGTCGGCAAGTGCTGCTGGATGAACAGCAGAAGGCGGGCAAAAGGCCCTTCCCAGTGTAACTCGTCTGGACTCTGGGGAATTTGGGGCACCTCCTGTCACTCTCCAGAAAATATGCGGGAGGAATATCAGGGAGAAGGTACAGCCAGAAATAGAAGACTGAGATCCCGGCACAGCAGGAACAGAGGCGATGACTCCTGACAGTGTCTCCAGGATGTGCCAGAGCCCGCGGGAGTCTCCCCGGTGATCAACCCACAGAGGGCGTTCTCTCCGCAGAGCAGGACCACTCTCTGCACCACGGGGTGAGGTCCGCCCCCGGGGTGCGGGGTGACTCACGCTTTATCCTGCCTCCCGACTTCTGCAGCTCAGGAGGGAAGAGCATGAAGCCTGCACAAAGTATTGCATGTAAAAAAGCGTTTTATTTCTGCCTCTCTTTCTCTTTCTCCCCCAACCCTCCCTGGAACTAAGAGATTAAGACATAAGAATACAATCCATAAGGAACTCTTTTTATACCAGAGTGATATACCTTGCCGGAGAAGAAAGCTTGTGGCATAAAATATAGGGGTAGTTTCAGGTCAAAGAAGTAGAGGCAAATACAAAAGACAGTCTCCTCAGTGGGGACAGCCTCGCTCACCATCTGCTTGACCCTGGCATCTTCTACATGGCTCACTGGTAATTGTTTAAGTCACAGAGTGCATCCTGTTTGTAGTTAAGAATTAAAGAGCAATCAGTTCAACATTTAAAAATGAGTATTCGACTTTATCTTCACAGGGATGCTATTTTAAAATATTATATATAATATAATATATAATGTTATATATATTAATATTATATATTAATTTCCTGTATCCACCCCAGAAATGTGGATTTGTCTGTGTGGGGTGGAACTTCAGCATTACTGTATTTTTAAAGCCTTCCCAAGCAATTCACTATGGAGCTAGAGTTAAGAACCACTAGTCTATTACGTCCAAATTCTAATTTTTTTAAATTATGAAACAAATTTCTCTTTGATCCTTAACCAATACTCTATCATATTCTCCAGGAATAAAAGAAAGGAAACACTTCTGCACTCAGTCCATGAGGTCAGCTCTGTGCTAGTCACAAAAACCAGATGAAGTCATTACAAGAAAAGAAAACTGCAGACCAGTAACTTTTATGAATATCGATGCAAAACTCCTCAAGAAAATATTGTCAGATTCAATATAACAACATAAAAAATAATTATATGTTAGCAAGTGAGATTTCCTTCAGGTATGCAAGCCTGGCTTAATGTTGAAAAAAATCAATTGATGTAATTCACCATATCAACAGGCTAAAGAAGAAACACTGTAAGAGCATTTCAATTGCTGGATAAAAAAGCATTTGAGAAAAGTCAACATCATAAAAACTCTCAGCAAATTAAGAATAAACAGAATGTCCTCAACTTGATACAGAATACATTCAAAAACCTACAGTTAACGTGCTTAATGATGAGACACTGGGTATTTTTCCCTTCAGATCAGGAAGAATGAAAGGATGTTTTGTCTCACTACCAGTGCTTGTCAATATACAAAAGTCAATTGCTTCCCTATAGATCAGAAATGAACCATTTAAATGTGAAATTTAAAAATCAATACAACTTACAATAGTATCAAAAAATAAAATACTTAGGTAAAAAATCTTACAAAATATGTAGAGCATCAGTATGCATAAAACTAAAAATTACTAATGAAAGAAACAAGAAGATCTAAGTAAACAGATATTCTATGTTCATGGATTGGAAGATTCAATACTGTTAACATGTCAATTTCTCCCAAATTGCACTGTAGATTCTAGGGAACCCCAGTTGAAATCCTAGTAACTTATTTTGTAGCTATTGACAAACTGATTCTAAAGTTTACATGGAAGAGTAAAGGACCTGGAATAGCCAACACAATTCTAAAGAGAAAGAGCGCTGGTAGAGGACTCTCCAAACCCAATTTCAAGACTTGTTTTAACTCTATAGCCACCAAGACGGTATGGTGTTGGCGAGGAAATGTATAGGCAGACACATTAAACAGAAAGGAGAGCCCAGAAATAGACCCAGAGAAGTTCAGGTAAATGATATTTGACAAAAGTGCAAAGGCATTCAGATGAGAAAGGATACTCTTTTCAGCAAACAGTGATGGAAGGTTTGGATGGCCACATGAATACAAAAGTAAACCTAGACACAAACCTCCACCTTAAACGAAAATTAACTCAAAATGGAGCATAGAACAAATGTAAAACATAAAACCATAAAACTTTTAGAAAAAAACATAGAAGAAAGTATATGTGAATTTGAGTTTGGTGATGGGTTTTTACACACAACACCAAAATCAAGATCCATTAAAAAAAATTGATAATCTGGATTAAAAACTTCTATTCAGGGGAAGACATCATTTAGAGAGTGAAAAGGCAAGCCTCAGAATGGAAGGAAATGTTTGTAAAATGGATATTTGATAAAGGTCTTGTTTATAAATATACAAAGTGTTCTAAAAATAACAACAATAATAATAAAATTTAATAATGAAAACTCAAAAATTCAATTAAAAGTGGGCAAAAATCTGAACAAAGAAAACATACAGATGACAAATAAGCATAGGAAACTATGTTTAACATCATTTGTTATTAGAACTTAAAACAATAACAAATTCAAAGAATAATAAGAGAGTGCTACACATCTATTAGCAAGTTTAAAATCCAAAAAATAAAGAAATATGACAATACCAATTGCTGGTATGAAAGCAGAGCAACATGCATTCTAATTCATTGTTGGTGGGAATGCTAAAAGGTCCAACCATTTTGGAAGACAATTTCGGCAGATTTTTACAAAGCTAAACATAGTCTTACCATACAATCCAACAATCACACTTCTAGGTATTTACCAACTGGATTGAAAACTTATATGTCCAAACAACACCATGCACATGAATGCTTACAGCAACCTTATGATTGCCCCAAACTGGAAGCAACTGAGATATTCTAAAATAAGTGAATGAATAAACCCACTCTGGTACAGTCTTACAAGAAAGCATTATTTAGCAATAAAGAGAGATGAACTATCAGGACACATGATATGGGTAAATCTTATATGTATATTTCAAAGAGAAAGCAGCTAGTCTATGATTGCATATGTATGATTCCATCTATATGGAATTCTGAAGAAAGCAAAAATATAGAGATGATGAAAAGATCAGTGGTTGCCAAGGTTTTGTGGGTAGGGAGAGTTGAATGGATGAAGTATAGGGAGTATTTTAGGGCATTGAAATATCTGTTTGCTATTGTAATGGTGGATACATAACACTGCATTTTTCAAGTAACAGAACTTTATAGCACAAAGATTGAATCCTAATTATACAAATTATATATAAAATATGTAACATATATATCACATGCAACATATATAATATGTTACCTATTATATATGTATGTATGTAATATATAGGTAACATATAATATATATTACTATATATATATATAGGATCTTGTGGGGATTCAAAGATGGAATGCAGAATATGATGAAACAATCCAACTGTGTTATGAATGCATGGAAAAACTGCACTGAAGAGATTCAGGGGAAAAGGTCTTGACCTAAGTAATTTTGAAAAAGCATAGAATCTGTGCAACTTAAAACAAAATAAATCGTACATAAACTGTACTCTAGTTGATAAAGCTGTTTCTTCCTGTAGTATCAATTAACAATTCTGTAACACTATGCATGTACACTGACTGAAACTGGAAATTGAAGTAAATGGATGGCAAATGGTAGGAGAAGGAATAATCACTCCAGTTAACATACCAACTCCCAGAATTTATTCCAAAATGTATGCTACCAATGAGACACACTTTAGCATAAAAATACAGAACAATTAAAAATGAAAGATATAAAGGACAATGTAGAGATACAAATGAAACTAAAATCAACAGATTTCATTAATATAAAAAGTGTAAGAAAAGAAATATTAATACAGGCCAAAAGGGGCCTTTCCCAGTGATAAAGGGGTCCATCCAGTAGGAAGTTACCACAATCCTAAGCTATTGGAATCCACACATCATTCCAACATGCATAAAGCAAATTAAAAGAGAATTTAGGCAAATGCACAATCATATTGGGAGTCATTAAAACACCTTTCTTAATAGTGATAGAACAAGCAGACAAGAAAATCAGTAAGGACATACAATGTATTAACAACAACATTTGCGAAACTTGATTTAACCAACTTAAGAAAAATATCCAATATCAATAGAATTTGCATTCTTTTTAAGGTCTAATGCCACTTGTACAAAAATTGTCCACACCCTGGCCCATAAAGAAATCCTCAAGAAATCAAGATTAAAATTAATCAGAAGATATCTTCTGAAGATAAAGTTAGAAATCAATAACAAAATAACTACAGAGTTCCTAGCCATATGAAAAATAAACAGTACAATTCTAAATATCTCAAAAATAAAAGAAATCACAATTATTATTTTAAAATATTTTAAACTAAATGCTAATTTGATACTGCATGTTGAAATTTTACAGTATGCTGATAAAGCAATGCTTAGAGGAAAATTTAAACCAAAATGCACAAATCAGAAAATAAGAGACTGAAAGTCAATCCAATTTTCCATCTTAAAAATCTAGAAAAAAATAAGCAAATCAAAATAAAATAAATAAAATGATAATAAAAATAAGAAATCAATGGAGTAGAAAATAAAAAGAGTAAATCGATAAAGCCAAAATTAGTTCTTTGAAAAGAATAATTCAGTTAATAAGCTACTGGCAATACAGATCAAGGAAAAAGAGAGAAAGGACAAATTACCAATATCAGGAATGTAACAAGGATACATCAAGAGATCCCAAATATACATTATTTGATCCTTCCTACATATTAAGGATGCTTGAGATTGGCTGTTCTAGGATTAAATTCAATTGTTTAATGATTTCAAGGCGTCTAGTCCTCCTCTTTGTGTTGCTAAATGGCTGCCACAGCTCCAGACATCACATCCTTGAAGAACCACTGTCAAAGGCATTAAATGGGACTGAGGCTTTCTCCTCACCTGCCCTACTATATCAAAAGGAAATTCTTCCCCAGAAATAAGCCAATAGGCTTCATTTTATAAGTCATTAATCAGAATTAAGGTTACATGCTCTTCAAACAGAGACGGTGACCATATACCACGATACCACAGGCTCCTCAACTATATATGGAATTTTTTTAATCATCAAGAAAGATGAGGAGCAATAACACTGGGGTAGGCAACCGTGTTCTCTGTCACATTTAGCGTTCTTCTCAGCTCCGTGAGTGAACACATTCTCTCTTTTGAAAAAGCTACTGTTGGTTGTCTGTTATTTGCAAATAAAACTATGTGGTCTAATACAAACTGAATACTATTTATTCATTAGTGCCTGTCCTTGGAAATCAAGATAATGAATATACCAGTTACAAACCACTCATAATCATTAAGGAAAAACATTCATCCGTTAATGCCGATCATTCCTATGTCTGTGTTACTAAACATTTTTATAGATAATAAAATAATATTTACAGTATTTTATAAGGCAAGGGGCTTTTTTTGTTTGGTTTTTTTTTGCTTGTTTGCTTTGTTTTGTTTTACCCTGGTATATACACATATCAAATACATGGGTAAGTACAGTGCAGCTCAAGACATGGTTTCAGTCGCCTGCCATGGACAAGATACCCTGCTATGTGAGGAGCACACTGGCCTCTACAACTCTCAGTCTACAACATGCACAAATCATTCCAATTTACTGAAGCAGGAGCTAAAAGAGAGCAGACGCATCCAAGAAAAGTCAGAAAAGTGTTCCTGGCAGAGAAGCATTGGGTAAAAATATACATCCTGATGTTTGATCATGTGCTTTTTCTTGCTCTAACTTTACCCAAATGGAATTAGACACTGACTGATGTATGGCTCATTTTGAATTCCACTGTCCCTCTATGATGGAAATCTAATGTAAAATGTTTACTCTAAACTGGGTGGTACACAAAATATTGATACTATGATTGAATCAGAAATGTATTTGGATCCTCTGCACATCATATAGTTTGTTTCCTAAACAAATCTGGTTAAAGAAAACATCAAAGGTATTTTTGAGATAATAGAACTTGGGAAAGTAAATTCAGCCCAGCTGACATTAAACTCTGCTCCTGTCAAACCAAACAGGATTTTAATGTATCTTGCCTGTTAAGTATTAGTGAGGAATCTGTCCAAACAGTAAAAAATAAAATCCCACAGTCACTAAATCAAAGTAATTAGAACTCCAGTGATGGGTGAAAGTGGAATCAGATGTTCTCCCTCACTGGGAAGTATCAGTTGGCTGGGGTATTTGAAAATCCATGACTTCAGACAGAGAGCTGCAGCTAGATATTATGACAGAGGACTTTTTGTGTTATGCAGGTTACACTGAGCTCTATTTTTGCCAATTTCATGTAGGAGATGAATTATATAGAGAAATTAGATTTTTGGAAGCCATGTGCTGATTTTCCAACTGCAACCTATAGAAGTTAGCTGTGTACATACATCAGTCATCCCCAGATGTTTTACTATTTTCCCTGTAAATTGTTAGTGTAGAATTCTTCTTAATTTGGGACTCTGGTATATTTTACTCCCTAACTCCTATAACAGGATGGAGACTCTGTTAGCTGTGCTGTGCATTGTAAGTCTCCTCCAGCGAGACCTGGGGTAACGGCAGCCACGGATGCCTCACGAATCAAAGGAGCACCAGCGAGACCTGGGGTAACGGCAGCCACGGATGCCTCACGAATCAAAGGAGCACTAGGTCCTGAGTTAACTAGTTGAACGGTGAGTGGCTTTCTCTGTTAAGCAGGTTTTAACATTTCAGAATGATTTCTTACATCTGTTTTAATCCTGGGTTACAATATATATGGAAGAATATGGAATACAAATAAACTAATAAAACAGAAAATAAAACACTCCAGAAAAAATTTCAACAAAATTGGCCACTTTGTTGTGTCATATATAGCAAGAAAACCCACAATTTTTCAGTGATGAATAGTATTTGGGATGGATACAGACATTGACACGCCTTGCATTTTAAAGTCTAATACTAATAAAAATAATACCGATTCCAAACATACATTGACCCATCACTACCTGGTGGCAGGCAAAGCCTTCACGTTTTCAGTGCAAGACATCCCTTGATCCTCACGCTGACCTTTAAGTGTTTTACAGATGAGGAAATTATGGTCCTGCCTAAGTCACAAAGGCAAGTCGCCTAACGGCACACAACTGCTCATGTGGGCCTGGGGTTTGGACACTGCACAGTAGAACCACAAAGCCGATTACTTTAGCCACTTTCCTTCACCACCTCCTAACTTTGAAACATGGCATGTCAGGAAAGTTTGCCTCGTAATCCAGTTATGCAATGACTTTATCAAGAGTAATTTTCATCCTTTAATGTCCAACCATTATATCACCATTTTAAGAAATTCCCATTTCCATCAGCAGTGTACCCCACAGGCATTAACCAACATAAGGGTGTTTTACAAGCCAGCAGGGTTTCAGAAGACAGGGCATCCTGCAGAGGGGGGACAAAGACCCCAGGCTGCAGGGAGTTGGTGCTACCTTCCCACCTTGGCCAGCTGCTGCCTTTTCTTCAGCTCCACGCAATGCCTCCCCACCACACAGGTGCTGGAGGTGAGCAGGTCTTCCTCTTCTTATTCCCTCATCCCAAATCCACAATCAGGGTTGTGGTAGTGGAGGTTCCTGGAAGTCAGGCAGGACACATGTGACACTGGGGGTGGTGACATCAAATCACCTATTTGGACTTAACATTTCCAGCATGCTGTTTATCCTGTGGGTAGCAAGAACATTGCATCTCCAAGAGTAACCTGACTCACCCGAAGTCACCTGGAAGGGAGAGCCTATGGGCTGGTTCCTCACTCGAGATGTCCCCAGGAAGAAGCCAGCAGAAGAGGAGGGAGTGACATTCAGTGGTGAGCCATCTCCTCTTCTCATGAATCCCATGTGACATGTAGTAATAACTCCATCTTACAGATTAGAAAAGTCTTGTTGTGGCCAGGTCCCTTGCTCAGGGTCACAGACTTTGTAGGTGTCAAAATCTGAAGTCAAACCAAGGCACCTGGTACTCTGGGAAGACAGTGGCGTCCCTCTGAGAAGACAGGATACCTGTAGCCTGACCACACAGAGGTTGGGCATTTTGTCCAGGGTGGTCTTGGATAAACATACAGTTCCATCAGCCTTCATCCCTCTCAACTTGGACATTTTGCCATAGTTAAAGAGTGAGTTTCTCTCTTGCACCTCAAATTCAAAAGTCTGACCCTGCGAGTCAATTTATTAGGCAGATGATACCCTCACAGAGTATGTTTTCCACCCTCAATACATCAGGAAGACTGTCTGCCTGACTTCTCTTTTAGTCTTGGCTACCTCGGAAGTTGGCTTATTGAGAAAGAGTATGGAGTCATTTTGCCTTATCATTTCCACCTCCAGGCAATCTGCAGAATAAGTAGATCCCAGGAAATGCAGGGGTTTATTACAAAGTGAAAAATGTAACTACACACCTGAAATTCTGTGCAAGTCCACACCAGGCTTAAAGTGGTTTGAGGTGGACCTTCCTGCAGATGTTTTCTTCTTTCGAGTAAGCGTTCTGCCACGTGCAGTGTATTTGATTGTCAGAGACTTCAGTGTGTCTCTTCATCTGTGAACTGCAGGAACTCCACAAGACGGATGGTCAGGAGAACTAGTTTCAGGACCTATTTCTGCCACAGTATGATTAAGTTCTTAAAAGTCATAGACTCCTTACTTTTAAAATGGGGAAGAGAAAAATAAGAACTTCACGAGTTATTTTGAGAGTCATATGAGATTTTGTATGCGAAACACTAAATAAAACTGTAAGGCATTATATCAATGCCAGCTATATCATTACTAGTACTGTTGTTAAATTATTATTATTATTACAAAAGTATGTAGTTGGCTGTGTTATGGGATGTAAGGCTTCATTGTAATTAATTATGTGATGTGACATGAAGGGTCTCGTGGTGTAGCAACTTCACTGGGTGTCACTGGAAAGAAAAACTGTTTGGGAAGGACAGTGAACTGAGCACCAATTGTCTTGCAGAAAAGGACCAAAAAAGACAAGAATGAGTATAAAATGCATGCTTTGTCAAGCTTCTGGGTGGAATGAGTTCCTGAGACTGGAAGACGCAATCATCCTAAAGAAACGTCTGATAGACAAGAGTTCTAAAGGGGTTGCTGGCCTGCACTTTGCCCTGCAGACCACGGGCTCTGATGGGGCCTGTCATCCCCCAGCCACGATCCACAGGTTAATGCTCTCAGAGTTACCAGCCCCGCATCTGTGGCCTCTGGCTGGAACACATGTTATTTGGGTAACTGAGAAACAATCTCCCTCCCTATCAAGCTCTTATGGACAGAAACTAATGTTTGTCTGCTGAGCACATGTATGTCACTTGGTGTTCCACCTGTGTTTATTCTAGAGGACATTCTGATCAGGGTTTGGAATTCGCACAGAGAAACTCACTGGCTTACTGACACTCCCAGAATTGCTACTACCATAATCACACTCAGATTTCCATCGGCAAATATGTATGAGGCAGTGGCAGGCAGAGGATGAAGATATTTTTCCTGGGGAGCAGACGGTCTGAAGCTGAGAAAAGGAATATCTGATTTGTAAACCAGACACAGAAGACATAGAAGGCCAAGGTGGACCATCTGGTCCTATAACGAACTAATGCTGATGCTTCTGATTTTTCAGTAGACCTTTTAGCACATGATTTAATCCACAATCGGAACTAGAGAAATGCTGCCCATCTTAATTGAGTAGCAAAGCAGTGAGCACTGCCTCAGTCCTTCAGACACTGAGCGGGGTTGGGAGGCAGGGTCTCATAGGACAGTGGGACTGGCTGCTTCTCCTCCCAGCTCCTCACAGGGTGACTCTTAGCTTCCCCAAAAATGCAGTTTTATTGGGGCTGGTGTTGCGGAGGATGCTTTCTTTCCCTTAAACAAGCTATGGGTCATGCAATGATGATTTTTTGACACCATAACAAACTTGCAGTGAGCAAGCAGCTCTTATGTCTCAGGACTCTACACTTGCTGCAGATACAGATGTGAATAACCTTCTCTGCTCTAACAGAATTCACTTTCAATAATACCATGTGATAAGTACTTTAATACTAATGTACACAGACTGCCACTAGGGCACTAAGGAGGAAGTGATGAATTCTTCCATAGGGAATCAGGAAGGAGTTCTCAGGTAGGTGACATTCGAGCTGGGTTTTGCAAGATGAATGGAATTTTCCGGTTGGGGAAGGAAGGAATAACGGCATAGTGATTTGTATGTTGAAAGACATGGAGTTAAGGAAAGTCTTGGAATTTTCCAGGGACCATAAGAGGTAAAGTAGTACTTGCTTTGGGGGAAGGGGACCGGGTGGCCAGAAAGGAATTAGAAGTGGGGTGAAGTTTTGAATGGCTTATGATACTCTTCATACTTTATCTTATGCACAAAAGGAGACAACAAAAGCTTCCCTTAGGTAATAGATAAAAAGGAATTGGCATTTGGACATTTCGGCATTAAAAATGACAAGATTGGGACTTCCCTGGTGGCGCGGTGGTTAAGAATCCATCTGCCAATGCAGGGGACACAGGTTGGAGCCCTGGCCCGGGAAGATCCCACTAAGCCCGTGCAACACAACTATTGAGCCTGTGCTCTAGAGCCCGTGAGCCACAGCTACTGAGCCCACGTGCCTGGAGCCCATGCTCCATAACAAGAGAAGCCACTACAGTGAGAAGCCTGTGCACTGCAACAAAGAGTAGCCCCCACTCGCAGCAGTGAAGACCCAGTGCAGCCAAAAAAAAAAGACAAGATCCCATGAATGTGGAAAAGCATGGGTAGACCTTTCAAAGAGTGATAGAACTTGCAAGCCTACAGGTTGATGGTCATATATATCATTCACCAAGAAATGAACCCAGGAAGAAAAGATTTGGATTTTGAAGCATAACCAGATATGATGATAATGAGTTTAGACTTGGACATGTTTTTATGGATTTGCTTTCAGATCACAGGTCAAGGAACACCACAAGCTAATGTGTTTACGATTGCACATAACATGTACAGAGAACTGTTTTTTTTTTCTTGTGGTTACGATATAAGGAAAAGTAGCATGTGGCATGTCTTGAACAATTGTTTGGGGCTAAATTGTGAAAGGCCTTTAAAAATGGGCATGTGTCCATTAGAAAACAGAGTCAGGAGGATCTTGAATAATTATTATAGCAACAGGACAAATAGATGTGAGCCATTTTATTTTTTTTTAATGACAGGAATATGAAGAGGAAGGATGAGTCAGAGGTGACTCCAAGTTTTCAAATTTGGTGAAAGGTTTTGGAGCGTTCACTTTATTATGTGGTACTGAGCAGAACTGAGTGAATGCAACCATTACAAATTACAGCGGGCCAGACTTCCAGCAAAGCTGTGCATCTGGAACAGATACTCTGAGCAGGAAGGGAAGGGTCAGCTGAGCCACTCAACTGCCATGAAGTCAACTCACTTTATTTGATTGACTAGATAAGGATGAAGCAAACTAAAAGGGGACACGCTGACAGATGACAAAAAGAACAGTAGACATCAAAGGCACAGTACAGAAAAAAATGCATAAAAGCTGAAGAGTTGGCACAAAGGTAAATAGATAACCTATCTCAGTAGCCCATGGTGGTGGTTATATAAATTGTCCCTATTTAAAAATGTTGATTTTGACTCATCACAGCAATGTTTAAAAACAAAGAAATATATTTAACAAGCTTTGGAATTATTTTAATAAAAATTGTGAAAAAAAATTAAATGCTAAAATTTTCATTACCTGCAATATTTATATATGTAAATAATCTTGCCAAATATTATTGGGAAAGTAGTTGAGCAGTTTGTTAGTAAGTAGAATTCATATGTGGAGGAATAGAAAGAGTAAATATGAATTTTTTTCCTTTACTACTCATTCAAATGGATTGTTGCCATTCAAGGTTTTTTTTTACAACTTCAACTTGTAATGCTATTTTGATAATGGAATTCTATTGTAATTAATATAATCAAATATATTTCATCTGAGATTCATTTGGGACCTAGCCATTTATACAAATACCATGTTCTATTGAATTTCAGTTACTAAAATAGAAATTATGTCAAAATACATGCAAGAAATGATATAGTGAAAATGAACCTAGAATGTAAATATTAATGTGGCTATTTTAGACTGTTTCTTGACATTTTTTTCATATTAAAGCAACATAATCCTTTTATTATAGCCATAGTCTATTATTATTATTATTATTTAAATTTCAAGAGTTTGTGGTCTCTTTAGTTGTTCAATTGCTATTATTCATATTAATTACATATTTACCATATAGAGTTTCAGATTGTAATTTGGAAGCTGGCTAGCAGAATAAGTCATTAGCTATCAAATTATTTAGTAAAAATTAAAGCACATAACATTTTCTGTAATAATGTAGTTAGAAGCATATGTTCTTGAGTAAATAGACTAGCCATTCATGGAATATGGGATTAAGTGCACTAGCAAATCTGTTCCCACCCAAAACTCAGATTCTAGGCAGAGGTTTTTTTTTTATAGGTTATTTCCTCTCAGAGGCTGTGTGAGGTTAAAACTGGTCCAAAACAAAGTCTGTGAGGGCAACTTAAGTCAAGAGACTGAGCAACTGTCCTTTGCAGGACAGGGATTGTAAAAGGAAGTCAAAATCTAGAATTAGATATGGATAGAAACTGAACTATCCATTGTCCATAGACAATAAACATTCTTTCTTCCAGTTTCAAATTTTGTTTTCAGTTAAATGGAAAATCCATCCAATCACGTTAAGATATTTAAGTGCTTGCGGTAAATTAACAAAGTTAGTGTTGGGGTAGGTATGGAATGTTAGCTTGGATGCGATTCTACGAAAACACTGTGACATATTGCAAATGTTACAAATTGTGTGATCTTTTCAAAATTATTTAGCTTTCAAAAACCTCATTTCCTCACCTATAAAATGGAAATAATAAAAACTACAGGGCAATCTGTTGTGAAAAATAAATACATAGTAAAGATATATAGTAGTTGACACAGAGGAGTTGACATATGATGTTAATCCCTGACCTCTTCCCCTTAAGATGGAAAAGTTGCTCAGGTCTTGTGTCTTTTGCAAGGCACATAGGACTCGCAGAACTTCCAGCCGTTCATAGTCCCCCCGGTGTCATGTCAGACATCAAGCAGTTACATATTGGAAGATGCAGGCAAAGAATTCCTTGGCAAACTCTTTTCCGTAGAGTTGAATTCCTTGCCATCCTTGGATTTCTGTACTGCAATAGATGCCTATTTTTAGTTGCAGTAGAATACCTATTCTTTGCCCAAATCCTAGAATGCACCAAATGGGAAGCAAAATATGCTTAGAAAGGCAAATGGAGCAGTTTCACAGATTCCCTGGTCACATGGGGCCCTGAGTACTCTGTGGCTCCACTGTTCCAGGTACATGTGTTTTGTTCTGGGGAAGATTATATATAGGATGCATGAACAACGAGGTTCTGCCGTACAGCACAGGGAGCTATATTCAATATCCTGGAATAAACCACAATGGAAAAGAATATAAAAAAGAATGCATATATGTGTATAACTGAGTCGTTTGCTGTACAACAGAAATTAGCACAACACTGTAAATCAACTATACTTCAATAAAATAAATAAATACACAGAAACATTTTTAAAAAAGGAGGGTGGAGGGAATATCCTGATGTGCCTTCCAGCCACGGTAAGACTCAGCTTTGTGTGAGAGCCATGCGAGCACTGGAGGATGGTATGGAGTGCAAGCTGAGGAGCCACTTGGTGGAAAGGCTGTGCTGGTCCATGTTAGGTGTTTGCTTTGGAAACCAGTGTCCAGCGTTGTAAGTGCACTGGACACACTTAACATTTACCCACACTTCACTCCCCCCACCTGTCAGATGCCCCAGCACCTGGTAATTTGCATCACAACAGCCATTCACGTGCTCCAGGTGTTCAAGAAATGTTCATTGCACAAATGGATAACCATGTTGAAATATGGATCATAACTTTCAGAGATGAGGATTGAACTTTTTAACCCCCTCTAATAGAATAAACTGTGTGTGTATGTGTATAAAATTGTCTGTTTAATTCTCATATCAAGCTGCAAGGCTGCTGCGTGTTCCCCCATTTCATAGAGAGAGAAACTAAAGACTGGAAATGTTAAGCTAGTCAGTGGTGGAAGTGGTTGAACCAGGTTTGCACTGAGGTCCTTCTGTGTGAAAGTCTAATTCCATTTAACGGCACCTCGCTGACTTTATAGACAAGCCCTCTTCTGTTTCTCTTGATTATGACTTCTAACTTCGAGTGCTTTTTGCAGGATTTGTATTTCCAAATAATATCCTCAGTTCTTTTCGGTGTGAGAGTAGCTAACGAGCTCTCTCTTAACACAGAGACTCATCTGGGAACACATCTATATTTTTTATACAGATACCTGATCAGTTTGTTGATTAATTTCAATCCAGATTTAAGTCTTTCTTTAGAAATGTGGAAGGTTTTTCCTCAATAAGAATTTAACTTTCTTCCTTCGTACTGTGATCCCTCTTCAGAAAGATTCTAAGCATCTTCACTGAGAACCAGTAGGCACAGGCCTGAAAGACTTTCATTATGTGAAGAGGGTGTTCGGCTAATTATGAGAAAAACATTGGACAGAAACAGACTGAAGACAGATATTCAGTATCACTTTAATTAGGCTGTACTACTTGAGGAGTCTCTTCAAAATAATAGTCTTGATATTATTATAAACATGTTTAACAAAAAGGCATCTTGGCAATGCTTACTGTCAGACCTGGCAATTAATTGAACTGACATTAATATTTAGACATTTAAGCAGAGCTCGCTGCACCTGGGGCAGCGGGTGATAGAGCTGCTGCAGGAGGCCCGTCAGTACTGGGGGAGCAGGGGCGGGGGGAGGCAGAAGTACTGCCGAGCTGGGCCAGGGACCGCAGGGGCCGCAGGAAGTGCAGAGATCAGAGACCACATCACATCAGACGTTACAGAAAAATCACAAGAGATTTTAGAGTAAAATTCTACTTTACCAAATAATCTATCACCTTCTTAAAAGCACTATCATAATTAACGCTATGGAATGAGTGAAGACAATGAGCCCCTGGTATTTAGGAAAAATGTCAGGCAATGATCATTTTAAAAGCAGAATAAAGGGGCAATAAGCACACGCAGTACCAGGAGTGGTGGAAGGGTCCGCATGTTGGGCAGCATTTCTAAATGCGTAAATGTTAGTAATGCTTCAGTTTTTCTCTGTACCTTGCTATGTAATTAAAAAAAAATAATAATCTGCCATGAATAAGCAAAAAAAAGAAACAAAAAATAAAGAAAAGGAAACACCGTGCGTCACAGACAAGGGATGTCTTAAGGACATTTTAAGAGCATTTTAGTGGTTCAGAGGGAACCACTGGGAAACTCCTGGATGAGGACTGATGAGCCACCCATGGTGTGGACACCACTGAACAGGACCCCACTAAGCTTTGGATGACCACCAAAAGCGCATATAGTGTGGCGCTAACACTGCAGAGGACTCCATCCCAGACGGTGAGGTCACCGTTCTTGGTGTCGCATGAGAACAGGATGAGAAACCGGGCTTTACCAAAAAGGCCTCACATGGTAAGTTGGACAGCTTGTTACCAACATGCTTACCGGGTGGTTCTCCTTATTGATCTGCTCGATCAGATGTCTCAGCTACTAATATAGTGAAAGACCACATTTTTAAGCCTGGAAGAGCAGCATCTCACCGACCAGCACAGCTAGAAGAACTAGCAGAGGAACCTGGAGTCATCCTGGTACAGAGGTGCAAGGTGATTACAGGCTCCTGTTCTGTAAATGTACTTCTAACCACTTGCAAGAAGCATGAGTGGGCTCTGAAACTGAACTCTTGGTGTGGCACATAGACCCCAATGTTGATTCCCTGTTCAGTCTGTGGTGATGGGAGTAGAGGCCTTAGAGCATCCCAGATAGGTCATTTCATGCCCATGTCTCATGAATGGACAGCTGAGGGGTCATCTAAGAAAATATGCTTGTTTGTACGAAAAATGCAGTAATGTGTCCAGGAGTGATGAAGCAGCACATCAACAATTTACCTTCAAATAATGGTTTAAAGTTATTCAAACTTGTAATTTATCTGTAAGTTTGAAAGTGATTCAGAATTAGCAGAATAATACACAGAAAGGAAAAGGTGTCTATGCTTCGGTTTGACTGTGCCCAAAGTAAATTTTGTTGCTCTCTTAATTGATCTAATTCAGATATATAATAAGTACTTATTAAAATTCACCAAATTAATAAATGAGTTAGTGAATAAAGGAAATATTAACTCATATTTTATAAACTTTAAGCTTACAAAATTGTCCTTCAAATATTTCTGACTCTGTATTTTTAAAATCTTGTCAGCATTGGTAAATATTTACATAAGATTAAAATTAAATTGCCCCTCTGTGTTTATGAAATTTTCTGCTATAATTAGAATAAATTCAGCTGCAGGCAACAAAAATCCAAGTCAACTGATTAAAAATATTGACTTTTATTCTCTCTCATAACAAGAAATCTAAAGGCAAGAGGTTTCCAGATTTGGTTAAATCAGTGGCGCTTCAGGGTTATCAGGGGTCTAGAATTTTCCCTTTTTCCACGGACCCCTCTTCAGCATACTGGCCTCTGTCCACAACTTTGTTCCCTGAAGGCTATCACAGCTCCAAGCGTCTCCTCATTACACAGCCATCTATGTGCTCACCAAAGGAAAATTCCCTTCATAGGACTCATTATAACAGTGAAGGAAACTTCTCTCAGAAGTGATCCCAGGAATTGTCTCCTCATGCATCAGAATTATCCTAATCTTTTACCTCAACCAAGCACTGGCAGGGAGGAACCACCACACTTAGGGTAAAGCAATCAAAATTGGCCCTCTTAGACTGGTGGTGATCGGGGAGATGTGGAGGAGATGCCTTTGCTTGATTGCATGACCATAGACTAAAAGAGGATATTGTTCAAAAAATGTTGAGGTTCTTCTACCAGAAAAAAATAAGGGAGTGGCAGCAAAGCATTTGAATAGACAATCAAACTTTTTGCAACAATGAATAAAATAGCAATGGTAAACAAGAGGAAAAATTATACACCAGGAGGGCAAATAAACTTGAGCTGGCCATTGGGCAATCTCTACCACTGCCCTTTTGGCCAAGAATCTTTTCTTTGTCATGAGGGGCACCCTTTCTGTTATGATTTCAATAGACACACACACACATACACACGCACCGCCTTTGTAGAAAAACAGTATCTTTCCAGAATAATCTACCCTGTCCTGTATTCCCTGCTATTTTCCTCCTAGTATGACTGAATACGTGATACCAATAAATGCTTCAAAAACAGATGACATTGGTTAGTCTCTGAAAGTAGGTCATTTGCAAAGCTACACAAGAAGTATAAACAATAATTGGCAAATACAATAATTTTTAAGGTAAAAAATTTTATTCCACTCCTATGAATAAATGACTCTATACGTACCTTGCATTACCAACAGAATTTTGTATAATATTTATCTGTACAACTTGCTACAGTCAAGACATAACTTAATCTAATAAGCAGTGATCAATCCCAGAAAACCACCCAAGAAAACTGAATTCAAATTTTCTCATTATCCTTCCTGTGGATTTTAGAAGTAGATTGTTATTTATTCAATTTGCAGTATATTAATCTAGGTTTGTATTATGCCATAATATACAACCTGTTTTATTTCTTGAACAAAATGTGTCAAAGCTACATATTGCTATATAAATAGGATATGAAGCAGCACCTCACAGTAAATCCATGATATTTGTATAGCTCTGGTTTACTTACAAAATGCTTTCAGAAAGTGATTTCTCTTTTCAGCTTCAAAGCAGCCCTGTGAACCAGTTATTTTTCACCCCAATTAAAAATATTAAACTCAAAGAATGCATGATTTGGCTGAAGATTATTGGCTATAATGGTGAAGATTCAAAATTCAAGTCCTTAGTTCTTAATCCTGTTTTAATATTTATAATTGAATATGTATTATATTAATATCATTAATATTCATAATAGTAATATAATATTAATATTTATAAGTTAATATATTATATTAATTATATATGTAATATCACATAGATAATCATGACACCATTATAACATACATTATATATTGTACAGTACACATATTATATAAAATATTGTATATTATATATAATATTATATAAAATATATAAAACATCTAGTAAGATTATAATGCAATGGAAATCAACATTAAAAAGTTTCCGTATATTTGTACTAATATTTTACTGATCTAGCACTAACTTACATTTAAACTGTTGCAACTGAATACAGATATTAAACCAAATGGTCTCTCCAGTATCATTCCAAAAATGAATTGATATAAAAAATAAATCAATTAAGTTGGTAGTGAGAAGAAGTCTGTTTCAGTCTAAGAGTATGCAACTTTCTATAGAAACATATAAATTCAGGTCAAATTCATTATTTTTTCCATGGTTTCATCATGCATCAAATATTTAGGTTCACTAAATAAATATAGCTAGAGGAACATCAAAGATATTTTCAATACGATAGCACTGGAGAAAATAAATTGGATCCAACTGACTTTAACTACAGCCTTGTCAAATAGAACAGAATTCTAATGTCTCTTTTCTGCTACGTATTAGTGAGGAATCTGATCAGTAAAAAATAAAATCCCACAGCTATTAAATCAAAGTAATTAGAACCTCAGTGATGGGTGAAAGTGGAATCAGATGTCTTTTCTGAAAGCTATTAAGTGGCTAAAGTGTGTTTTTATAAATATGGTGCATGGGTTTGTAACTTTATTGAAAGAAATGTTTATTCTTATAATGAAGTCTGTCAAGTCAAGTTTGTTAGGGCTTGATATAATCATATTACTTTCAAAGGACTCTGACACTAAACATAAAGAGAGGAGGCCATGGGACATCATTAATGATGATGACAGTTATGAGAGTTTTGTAAGGGATCGTCTCCTAGAAGGACCCTTCAGACTTGGGATCTTTCACTACAGTTACAAACGTCACATCGTCATTTAGCTTGGCTGGTAACGCTGCAGTGTTGTTACATATTTCACTGATGGACACACCACTGGAATACACCAATTTTTAAAACTTGGAAGAAAGTTCTTTTTTTCCCAAATTTTCAAGTTTTGTGTGGACAAGTAGGAAGAGTTGTGAGTGATGTGATAAATTCCCTGTCAAATCATGATTTTTTCACTGATTCCAGTTAAACATGTTCTTGGGTTGAGAACTGTCAGTTTCAGTACATGAAGCTGTATGAATTGTGCTAACATTCATTACCAAGACAATTCTGCACGAGTATAATGTGTAGTAGAGTCATTTAACCGTGTTCTGCTGTCCTCTAAAACTAGCAGCAGAGATAGCCAAAAGATACAATCTCGTTTTATGTTAAAACCAACTCATTAAAGTACATACAGAACTAACTCCTGTTTCATTTAACGTGACCACTCTGCTTTCTTTGTGATTCATGTCCTATGCATAAGTAGGTTACCCATTCACTGGCTGCATCGTTTCTGCTTTTACAGGTGTTCAGCTGAGCTCAAAGACAACAGGGATATTTGGGTGAACTAAACCCATCACATCAATAGCCACAAGGACCTCTCTGTTGAGAGTCCAGAATCATCACCTCTTAAAAACTGAAACCAAGTTTACAAATTCCCTCATCAATCCTCGTTAGGATCTGGATAAATTTCATTCAAGTAGCATTAAGCAACTTTCAGATTAACAACCAGTGAAACTAAAGAACGCTACAGGGGATCTTGGAAGGCCACTGAACTTTTGTAACCCCTTTGAAATTTTGCTTTAGCCTAAGGCAAATAGGGGGTGGGATAGGGTGGAAGGGAACTTTAACTAATTACATGTTTTACAACAAAATAACCTCAAGCGAATAGGCTCCCACAGATACTGACCTTATAAATATCAACTTGTATGTGTATATATATAAACATATATATATAGGAGGTATCACTTTTCATAAACTTTGAAATGTTTAAAATGTTCCAAATTATACCTGAGTGAGCAAACTTTTGATCCTCCAGCTGAGCTTTGCGAATCTTCCTTGTATCACTTGCTAGATTCTAAAGTGACATTTCCCCCTGAAACTATGAGAAGCAACTAAAATGTTATCATTTGTATAAAGAATAACATTCTTAACAAATGTTAGAATACGAAAGTGTACATGATGTTCCACAACAAAGAGTTTGCAAATTAATCTCTGTAGAAAAAAAATGTAATTTGCAAAAGAAGAACAAAAATATGTGCATGAATCACTGATATTCTGTTACGTAATCTGTTAACAAAACTTCTGTCTGTTTAAAAAAGAAATACTGTTTGGTAGTTAGTGGCTAATGGAATATAAGTCTCCATGTCTTTGCATCATCTTTTGGAAGTATTACCTATACTCATAAGAGCAACCAGCTAATTCTTCGTAATATAAGCATTTCAAATGGTATTAAGGGTTTTATCCTCTAGAGTCTCCCTGGTCCTCACATAATTGTTTAGCTGTGTATCTGCAGCACAGTAGTAATGGGTACCAGGGATGTGGATGAGAGACCCAGACATTAAGGCTGAGCACCAAGTCGACTGCTGGGAAAATCCTACAAAATTTCTCTTTCTCTCTCTCTCTCTCTCTCTCTCTCTCTCTCTCTCTCTCTC